>NC_092150.1:38967716-39205958 GCF_045791955.1 Oncorhynchus clarkii lewisi
ACAAATTCTTATTTACAATGACAGCCTACTCCGGCCAAACCCTCCCCTAATCCGGATGACGCTGGGCCAATTGTGCGCCGCCCTATCACGGCCGGGATCGAACTCAAGTCTGTAGTGACTCCTCTAGCACTGCGATACAGTGCCTTAGACCTATGCACCTTAGACCAGTCCCCCTATATTGAGTGCATGGAAATGCAATGCCTATCTATGAATCATTCATCGTCACTAACAGTAGAGTACGCAGCAGGTACAGACCTATCCCAGTCTTAATACTATAATAGCTAGGTGTGTTTGTGCCCACACAATCTGTCAACCACAGATGATTTATGACTTCATTAAAAGTCTCCTCTTAAAGTGTGCTAGGGAAAAAGCGTATTATTTTGTTTCAATCATGGGTGAACAGCCACTGACCCTGGAGATAACCTCTGACCTCTAACCTCTCAACTCTGTTTCCTACATAACATAAGCAGATGAGCAAGTTCGATTGGTTTTCTTTGGTGTTCAGGTTTTTGCACCCTATCTCCCCTTGGAGATAGAGGTCAGTAGTTGAATCACCACACACACACACACACACACACACACACACACACACACACACACACACACACACACACACACACACACACACACACACACACACACACACACACAGGACAATTGATGAGACATTTGTCCTCCACGACTCTCTCTAAAACAAATGCCATTGTATCACTAGAATAACAAAACTTGACGGACTAAGAAGCTAATTCTATTGTTTTAGTTCCCACAGGGCACAGACATCAATTGAACGTCTATTCCACATCGATTCAACCCATTTTTTTTTTTATGACGTGGAAACAACGTTGATTCAATCGGTGTGTGCCCAGTGGATTTACTGGAACAAATAGCACCCTATTCAATATAAAGTGCACTACTTTTGATCAAAAGTAATGCACTATGTACAGAATAGGTCCCCTTTTGGGAAGCACGCTTTTAGTTTACTGGAATAACAAGCAACTTGCTACCATCTAGAGATGTGACAAGTGTTGATGCCTTTGTGCCAGAGTAGCTCGCCTGCAGACTCTCTCACTCCTACTGCGTCAATTTCAGAAACATTCAATCAGGCTTCTGTAGATGAGTGGGAGCAGTAGAGGGAGGAAAATGGACTTGAGTGCAGGTAGTAGCTGTCCATTGAAAACAACCTCTTTCATACACCTAAGTGTCATGCTCAATACTAAACCCATGACAAAAGGCAGTGGGAAAGCCAACCCTAGATGTACACTGCCTACAGCCTAGTTAGATGATCTGGAACTTAGAAAAACTTGTTTCTGCTTGCCATTAACCACTTTCTAAGTTACTGTAGATCTTTTGTTAACCTTTTCACATTTGAGTTCCAAATATCTCTAACGGTCGCCCCCAGGGTGAGTTGTTTTATGTACGTGATGTCAGAATGCACTCACTATTCCAAAATGTGATTATTACACAATAGTACAGTTAACATGCGCTGATTGCCAAATATCTATAAGCTATGTTCCAACTTGTCAATTTCAAATCATTTTGTACATGTTTTATTTTCTAACAGTTTGAATTCAGGTGTGTTCCACCTCGTCATTAATTCACATAGAAGTAGCCCATTTCAGTGTTGCGCACATTTATGTTTGAGGCTTTACTGAGCTGGACAAACTCTCTTCAAGGAGAGCCCGAGCACTTCATCAATGTTTCCGCAGATCAAGTATGCAGACATTTCCGCAGGCTTGCACGAATTGGACCATTTTCTGTCTGGCGCTCACATTGCCTTCCTTCTTGTTTTCCTTACAAATAATAACTCATTTTCTGTATTGTGTTGTCGTTTCTACTGTACCATACTGTATGTATGTATAGAGCATAATGTATTTACAGTTCTATTCACATGTTTTCAAGTACTGGTGACAAGTAATGCATTCCAATTATTGCATAGATTGTAATGGACACCTATGATGTGTGTAAAATATTTTTTGGAAGGTTCTACTGATTATAATGAGCTAATGCTAAGCTATTTGCCAGCTATGTGTGGTGCCATGTTTGTTGACATTATACAATGCATTCTGGATGTCACGTAAACGTCTGTCAGATGTTATAATGAGGTGAAAGGTAAACTTCCGGAGGTGAATGACGGGAAGTGAATGATCGTAGACGACACACCCCCTTCAACATGCATACTGCAAACAGACCAAACTCATCTTGTCTCCTCTTATTATCTTTGGGTGATGCAAAAAAAAAAAACTTGGCGGCACGCACAAACTACCCATCTTCGGATTACTCTCGATTTCAAGAAAGTGTTTTACTCAATTATTTCAATCAATGGTGAGCTACCTGTGATGAATTATAAATAGTAATTGCTATTAGCTTATTCATATTGTGGTTTCTGACAGCCGAGAGTTATCTAAATATGACCGCTTGTGTCATGCCAATCTTTCCTCAGTTAGCGCTAGGACTAATTTAGCCTACATTTTCCGGTTTGGATGATTGTGTTATGCTGTAGCTACTTCTGTGAATGTCTGAACATAGCATCCCCCAAAAAAACAGGTCACATTCAGGACAGAACTTTGTAAGGACTGTGTTTGTGAAAAACGTTTCTGTGAAAAAAACACTAGTTTAAAAGCTGACTGTTGCGTCCAAACTGGACGTTCTAAATAAGCTTTCTAATCACACTGGTTTGAGCGTATGCTGCAAGGACCACTGTAGAATAATCACACCCCTTTGTTGATACATGTGAAAAGGTTCAGGCAAACAGTAAAGCTAAGCATATGTGTACATTGCTGTACAGCCAGAGGTCTTACTGTGTAGTATACTGTATGTGAAGGGAATATATCTGTATGTTTATTGTATGTAAGTAGAGCATGGCAGAGGTGTTACTCTGCAGGTAGATGTGAGTGGAGTATGAGTGGAGTATGGCGGCAGGTAGCCTAGCTGTTAAGAGCGTTAGGCCAATAACTGAAAGGTTGCTGGTTTGAATCCCGAGCCGACTAAGTGAAACATCTGTTGATGTGCCCTTGAACTAGGCACTTAACCCTAATTGCTCCTGTAAGAAGCTATGGATAAGAGCGTCTGATAAATGACTCAAATGTACAATTATAAGTTAACTCTATGTTAAGGGTGTTTCTGTGCAGGCAGGGGTCTCACCTTCCAGGTAGATGTGGTGTGGCTGGCTCCAGTCACTCCACAGGTGGGGCAGAGCAGGGTGGTGAGAGTGGATCTGTACAATGTAGTGCAGACCTACCCTCAATCCATTCAGAGACAACCACTGGTCTCCAGTCACCTCCACATGCTGAGCAAGAGGAATAGTGGAGAGAAACAAGATGTTACTCTACCTGCAAATGCAGAATTTGACACAAATACACAATGCCATTAGGATGACTAAGAATATGACTAATAAAATATGAGTGGTCTTAAGAATCTCACTTAACGTGTTTGCTCTAGTTCTCTGATAAATGATGTTTGTCTGTATTTGTTGTAGGACCTGTACTTAGATATTGTGTTTGCGCTGAGGCCAGTGTGTTCTTACCTTCCAGTTGGGGTTAGAGGTGTTGTGGGAGGTAATGTATCGGACCTCATAGCTCAGTGGGACAGGGCTGGCATGGGGCTGTGGGTTGCTCCAGCTCAGAACTAGCTCTCCCTCTGCGTTCTGGGTGTGTGTTAGGTTCACTGGTGGGCTTGGTTTACCTGTATAACACACACACCACAAGCAATACATACTAGATAAATCATCAGTGGTAATTGTTAGCCAGAGCATCATCACCATCCTCCAAACTATGTAACATCATCATCGTAATGCCATCCAATACGCCGACACATTGTTCCCTCTAACTGTTTTCATCACTGAGCAAATGTATTGTCTGCGGAGTGCAAACTTGTGCAACTTCCGGTGCGTGTTTACTGTGAACACTGAGGCTGTGCCAGCTTTAAGTTAGTTTTAACAGTGGTCATGTAGTGCTACCCTCTGCCTATTAGCTACTTAGCTTGTTCAAAGCCTCTCTCAAAATACAACACTGCCCCTTTAAGACAAAAAAAAAATCAGGCTTTTCAAAGATGTCTAGAAATGTACACGTTTTGTGCTCTTGTAGGAAACAATCACTCCCCCATTGCAGACTACAAATGATCTATAACTGGGCTACTTACCCACTAACTAGAAAAGGATATGAACAAATGTACAAATGTGCACACGTTGCTACATGTATCTTTCATTTTGATCTCAAAACAAGCGCTACTACTCACGAACGCTGAAACTGTAAACACAGTCCAGTTCAAAGTGAATGGCACAGATCCAAATATGCCAATGGTCTATTTGCATATAGGCCTACTGCAGTTCTTATTGGTTATGGCGCATAGGTCTGTGTAGAGTCCTGCATGTCAATGCAATAGAATCCTACTCCGATACGTTCTGCCGACAACAGAATCTCGTGAATAGTTAGTTTTTCATAATAAGTCTTGCATACTTAATTTTGTTTTCGGTATGTTGCATTAGAAGTGGCTAATATTGTGTTGATTCGATCACAATTCCCACAGCAAAGGGAAATGTTGATAGTGTTAACTAAATGGGAAAACTCCAGAAAGTTTAGTGTAGTTCAATCTCATGCCTCTCTGAGCTGATATTTCTTCTGCGTGGCAGTCCCAGGGAGCTGCAGGCCCGCACACACGAGCAGCTTATACAATGATCAAATATCTCTATAATGCAGCGTCAACAATAGCCTCAGGCACATACAGTAATGTAACAGCCATTGGAGACACATTGATTGTCCCTGATAACTGCATTGGTTATAGAGTCCCAGAGGCTTCATACAGGGCAGCCAGATAATGAAATCAGCAGAAACATACAGTGCCAGTTGTCATAACCCCATGACTTTTTCCACATTTTGTTACATTACAGCCGCCTTATTCTGGGTAGTGAGCACCCCCCACCCGGATTCTGCCTAAGGGGGGCACCACTGGTCATTTTGGAACGTTTTGAGAAAATGTTCCCGAAAAATGACAGAGTCCGCTCTTCTCTGTTCATTGCACTGTTTGGCTGTGCGCCTGGTGATTGAACGGGTTACCAGGCGTAGATTTTCAAAATGCTTTTAAAATCCATTTAATTCAAATGGATGAAAAAAAAAACTTCAGTAATCTACACACAATACCCTATAATGACGAAGTGAAAATACATAAGTATTCAGACCCTTTGCTATGAGACTCGAAATTGAGCACAGGTGCATCCTGTTTCCATTGATCACCCTTGAGATGTTTCTACAACTTGATTGGAGTCCACCTGTGGTAAATTAAATTAATTGTACATGATTTAAATAAAGGTTAAATAAAAAATGTAAAAATAAAGTCATGAGGTCAAAGGAATTGTCCGTAGAGCTCCGATACAGGATTGTGTCGAGGCACAGATCTGGGGAAGGGTAACCAAAAAAATCTGCAGCATTGAAGGCCAGAGGAAGCCAAAATGCACAAGACAGCCAAGCGTCACATCTAGAGGAAACCAGCCTTACGGTGAATTATGGTGGTGGCAGCCTCCTGGTGGGGGATGTTTTTCAGTGGCAGGGACTGGGAGACTACTTACGATCGAGGCAAAGATGAACAGAGTAAAGTACAGAGATATCCTTGATGAAAACCTGCTCCAGAGTGCTCAGGACCTCAGACTGGGGCGAAGCTTCACCTTCCAACCAGACAACAATCCTAAGCACACAGCCAAGACAACACTGGAGTGGCCCAGCCAGAGACATCATGCCAATCAAACATCTCTGGAGAGACCTGAAAATACCTGTGCAGCAACGCTCCCTATCCAACCTGACAGAGCTTGATAGGATCTGCAGAGAAGAATGGGAGAACCTCCCCAAATACAGGTGTGCCAAGCTTGTAACGTCATATCCAAGAAGAGTTGAGGCTGTAATCGCTGCCAAAGGTGCTTCGATAAAGTACTGAGTAAAGGGTCTGAATACTTATGTACATTTGTGTAAATTAGCAAAAATGTCTAAAACCCTGTTTTTGCTTTGTCATTATGGGGTATAATGTGTAGATTGATGATGGGAAAAATTAATTTAATACATTTTATGGTCTCTGGACTTGTACTGATTACCGATCAATAAGGCCATGCTCATGTCAGGAAAATCAATACCTCAAAATGTATTTAGTCACTGAAATCGCAATCCATTAATTGGGCAGAGTAGAGTTATAGTTTATAGAAGAGAGCCTCTCACAATTTCTTCCTGGTATTTGAACAAATATTAAAGTATTTGACAGTAAGATGTAAACTAGGCAAAACTCAGTCCTTTTTCAGGACCCTGTCTTTCAAAGATAATTTGTAAAAATCCAAATAACTTCACAGATCTTCATTGTAAAAAGTTTAAACACTTTCCCATGCGTGTTCAATGAACCATAAACAATTCATGAACATGCACCTGTGGAACAGTCATTAAGACACTAACAGCTTACAGACGGTAGGCAATTAAGGTCACAGTTATGAAAACTTAGGACACTAAAGAGGCCTTTCTACTGACTCTGAAAAACATGAAAAGAAAGAAGCCTGGGGTCCCTGATCAGCTGTGTGAATGTGCCTTAGGCATGCTGCAAAGAGGCATGAGGACTGCAGATGTGGCCAGGGCAATAAATTGCAATGTCCGTACTGTGAGACGCCTAAGACAGCGCTACAGGGAGACAGGACGGACAGCTGATCGTCCTCGCAGTGGCAGACCACGTGTAACAACACCCGCACAGGATCAGTACATCTGAACATCACACCTGCGGGTGTGATGGAGGTACAGGATGGCAACAACAACTGCCCGAGTTACACCAGGAATGCACAATCCCTCCATCAGTGCTCAGACTGTCCGCAATAGGCTGAGAGAGGCTGGACTGAGTGCTTGTAGGCCTGTTGTAAGGAAGGTCCTCACCAAAAAATCACCGGCATCGCCTATGGGCACAAACCCATCGTCGCTGGACCAGACAGGAGAGCAAAAAGTGCTCTTCACTAATGAGTCGCAGTTGTGTCTCACCAGGGGGGATGGTCGGATTCGTGTTTATTGTCGAAGGAATGAGCGTTACACCGAGGCATGTACTCTGGAGTGGGATTGATTTGGAGGTGGAGGGTCCGTCATGGTCTGGGGCGGTGTGCCACAGACCACATCATTATTGCAGGCAATCTCAACACTGTGCGTTACAGGGAAGACATCCTCCTCCCTCATGTGGTACCCTTCCTGCAGGCTCACCCTGACATGACCCTCCAGCAAGACAATGCCACCAGCCATACTGCTCGTTCTGTGCGCGATTTCCTGCAAGACAGGAATGTCAGTGTTCTGCCATGGCCAGCGAAGAGCCCAGATCTCAATCCCATTGAGCACGTCTGGGACCTGTTGGATCGGACGGTGAAGGCTAGGGCCATTCCCCCCAGAAATGTCCGGGAACTTGCAGGTGCCTTGGTAGAAAAGTGTGGTAACATCCCACAGCAAGAACTGGCAAATCTGGTGCAGTCCATGTGGAGGAGATGCAGTGCAGTACTTAATGCAGCTGGTGGCCACACCTGATACTGACTTACTTTTGACCTCCCCTTTGTTCAGGGACAAATTATTCAAGTCACATGTCTTTGGAACTTGTTCAGTTTATGTCTCAGTTTTGGAATCTTGTTATGTTCATCCAAATATTTACACATGTTAAGTTGGCTGAAAATAAACGCAATTGACAGTGAGAGGACGTTTCTTTTTTTGCTGAGTTTATCTTCCTGTGGTGTTGTAGTACTCGAGACAAAGTCCCGGTCTACATATTGAGTGAGTGTCTCAGGCTCGTCTCGGTGGATACATTTTTACTTGGTCGTGACTCGGTCTTGGACAGCGGAGTAAAAAACTCCTAAATTCAGGTTCCATTCAGTCAGCGCATAAAAGGCTTCACCAGGCCAGAGACATGCGCTGCATTCTTGAAAAATGAATATCTTAACAATTTGAAACCTGAAATTTGAAAACAACATGCAAACCAGGTATTGAAAAGGTTTCGTCTTTAGTCTTGGTTAGTAGGCTATTTGCATTCATCATGCTCTGTTTGCATGGACATTTCTAAAGGCTCTCCCAAAAAACCTTCCCAATTATATGTTGATTGCAATGTAGCAATGTAACCTGACAGAATGATATCATGCTGATTTGTATCAATTTGGAGGGCATTTGTTTTGCTCAATTGAATTAAAGTGTAACCACACCCTCCCCAAAAAAATGGAGAAAAAAAAGGATGTTTCACACAGGGCGCCTTTCCTTCACACAAGACCCACTACACCACTGCATAGGGCCGATGGAAAGACAGCAGCCTGTTCACTCGGACATAATAAGCCAGTCGGCCCCAATCATAAGAATACAAAAATACAACAATTAGGCTAAGAATTTCTCAACTGAAATGTACAACTATTACTTCCGATAGCAAAAAACATTACACGTTTAGCACACAAAGTAACCGGTGATCTAAAGTATAAACGCAACAATGTTTCACACACACACACACATATGTATGTGGACACCCCTTCAAATGAGTAGATTTGACTATTTCAGCCACAGCCGTTGCTGACAGGTGTATAAAATCGAGCACACAACCAAATAATCTCCAGAGACAAACATTGGCAGTAGAATGGCCTTAATGAAGAGCTCAGTGACTTTCAACGTGGCACTGTCACAGGATGCCACATTTCCAACCAGTCACATTTCCAAATTTCCACATTTCTGCCCTGCTAGAGCTGCCCCGGTCAACTGTAAGCTCTGTTATTGTGAAGTGGAAACGTTGAGGAGAAAACAATGGCTCAGCCACTAAGTGGTAAGTCACACAAGCTCACAGAACGAGACAGATGAGTGCTGAATCGCGTAAAAATTGCAACGCCAGTGCAAGAACTGGTTGTCGGGAGCTTCATGAAATGGGTTTTCATGGCCGAGCAGCCGCACATAAGCCTAATATAACCATGCGCAATGCCAAGAGTCGGCTGGTGTGGTGTAAAGCTTGCCGCCATTGGAAACTCGTTCTCTAGAGTGAACAATCATGCTTCACCATCTGGCAGTCCAATGGACGAATCTGGGTTTGGCAGATGCCAGGAGAACGCTACCTGCCCGAATGCATAGTGCCAACTGCAATGTTTGGTGGAGGAGGAATAATGGTCTGGGGCTGTTTTTCCATGGTTCGGGCTAGCCAGTGAAGGGAAATCTTAACGTTACAGTATTCAATGACATTCTAGATGATTCTGTGCTTCAAATGTTGTGACAACAGTTTGGGGAAGGCCCTTTCCTGTTTCAGCATGACAATGCCCCTGTGAATAAAGCGAGGTCCATACAAAAATGGTTTGTCCCTGCACTGAACCCTGACCTCAACACCATCAAACACCTTTGGGATGAATTGGAATGCCGACTACGACTGTGAGCCAGGTCCAACAACAGTGCCCAACCTAACTAATGCTCTGGTGGCTGAATGGAAGCAAGTCCCCGCAGCAATGTTCCAACATCTATTGGAAAGTCTTCCCAGACGAGTGGAGACTGTTAGCAGCAAAGGGGGGACCAACTCCATATTAATGCCCATGAGTTTGGAATGAGATGTTCGACGAGCAGGTGTCCACATACTTTTGGTCATGTAGTATAAGTTATTTTGATTGGACATGGCTAATAACAGGATGAGAGCTGCAATAAAAAGCACAGTTCCACTCACCAGATGATGATCATTTGAAACTTGCTGAAAAGGGAGACGCTAACAAATTAGCAACAACATCCTCTTCGATAACACCTGATGCAGCCGCTGCAAACTAGTCTAAAACAAAATCTAGCTAGCTAGACCGTGGGAAAACTAATGCTCGCTATTGCACTGTGACCTGTCAGCCTTCGAGAAGGCAGAAGTTTCCATACGTTTTTGTAAAAACGGTCCCACCCATTACAAGCCAATGTGATTGGTTGATTCAACTGTTACTCCAAAATGTTGCACTAATGCAGTTGAATGACACGTGCCTTCTATCAAGCTTCTGAAGGCCTAGCCAATGGCTGACTTAGCTAGCTAGATTTATCTCCCCAGAGAAAACCAAAGAAAATATCCTAATTGGATTAAATAAGATTAAATCAAAACATAATTGAAGATAAAAATACAAATAATTATTATTTTATAAATCCTTAGCCTTTCTCTAAAAGCGTAGAAGGCCCCCACTGTGTTAGGCTTAGTAAACATTTGTAGAGGGGCTCTATTTGCCCTCAGAAAGCATTTTCCCCCCATTTTGAATGTCTAAAGAATCCATATGTTGTTCTGAAATATGAACACAGAAATACTGAACATTTTGAACTCTTATTATGGTGACAATTTGACAAAATTCACAGTAACGGTTTTGAATTGGACTCGCATTTTTCTGGCATTGGTCTAGACTCAGTCTCGTAACTCTCGTCCCCTTCCCGGTCTCAGTCTTGACTCAGTCTCACCCACCCTCCGGTCTTGGTCTTGACTCGGACCTGATTCGTTCCGGCCTTGGTCTTGAATCAGTCTCGCTTTAGGTGGTCTCGAACACAACACTGTCTTCCTGGTATTTAAACAGCATTTAAATTGACAATTAAACATATTTCTCTGCCTGGTATTTAAACAGCTTTGTTCATTTGAGTTGCTTGTGTTTACTCCCAGTAATTGACTTGACACAGGCGTTGTTTGTAGCCCATCGAATGAAATGGAAACGAGACATGTCATCATTATGAGACGCGTTGATGATGATTGGCAGGGGGGATAATTGAGTACTATAATGACAATGTCACTGCCTCGCCGACAGAAAGAGAGAATGGATTAATTAGCATTATCTTTTATTATTTTCAGTTTTTTTTCTGTGTTTCATTATAAAATAGATTAGCACTCTCAGACATTCATGTCTCAATAAACAGGCTGTGAATGTGAAATAACGTTTTACTGTAGATTACGGAATGAATGTCAATTACCTTCATGTTGGTTGGACACTAAGGGGACTATTCAGAATTGAGATACAGAGCTTTCCAAAAGTATTCAGGCCCCTTGACATTTTCCACATTTTATTATGTTACAGCCTTATTCTAAAATTGATTAAATTGTTTTCCTGATATTTCACACAATACCCCATAATGATAAAGCAAAAAAGATTTATAGAAATGTTTTCCAATTTATTACAAATAAAAAACTGAAATAACATATTTACATAAGTATTCAGAACCTTTACTCAGTACAATGTTGAAGCACCCTTCGCAGCGATTACAGCCTCGAGTCTTCTTGAGTATGACACTACAAACTTGGCACATCTGTATTTGGGGACTTTCTCACATTCTTCTCTGCAGATCCTCTCAAGCTCTGTCAGGTTGGATGGGGAGCGTCACGGCACAGGTATTTGCAGGTCTCTCCAGAAATGTTCGCTGCACAGCTATTTTCAGGTGTCTTCAGAGATGTTCATTTGGGTTCAAGTCCGGTCTCTGGCTGGGCCAATCAAGGACATTCAGAGACTTGTCCCAAAGCCATTCCTGGACTGTCTTGGCTGTGTGCTTAGGGTTTTTTTCCTGTTGGAAGGTGAACCTTTGCCCCAGTCTGAGGTCCTGTGTGTTATGGCACAGGTTTTAAATCAGGGATCTCTCTGTACTTTTCTCCATTCATCTTTCCCTCGATCCTGACTAGTCTCCCAGTTCATGCCTCTGAAAAACATCCCCACAGCATGCTGCTGCCACCATGCTTCACCGTAAGAATGGTGCCAGGTTCCCTCCAGACGTGAAGCTTGGCATTCAGGCCAAATGGTTCAATCTTGGTTTCATCAGACCAGAGAAACTTGTTTCCCATAGTTTGAGAGTCCTTTAGGTGCCTTTTGGCAAACTCCTGGCGGGAGTTAGTCAATAACTCTCTAGTTTCATTATGGTCCAAATGGCTCCCTAGATACCGCTAGCCTACATAATAAACAGTGCCAGCCTGCCAGGCAGTACGCTGGTACTGGCAAAATGAACACACCGATTCCACATGTTTCTCTGTTGCTCATTAAGAAAAATTAAATTTCAGTCTTGGGGTTGTGGTTTGATTTGCCAGTTACTGATGTTTGTCCCGCATGAGACACCAAAGGAACAAAGAAAGTATTACTTCCTCAAAATAGTAAGAAAGAATCTAAGATAACTCAATAAATCTGTAATTCATTTGAGGTTAACATATAGCAAAGGTGTAGGGTGTAGTATTTCTCAAGTAAAAAATGTGCAACGTGTTGTCTTATGTAAACAAAGTCAGATCCACTGCGCTCATGGGCAGGTCTGTCTCACTGTCTGTGTGTTCTGCGGTAGGACTGGTTAGAATTCAAAACCCAATCCAATCAACCCAATCAAGTAAGTCATGACGAATTCACTAACAAAAATCAGTTTTGGACAGTCCTTACAGTGAAATGCTTATTACAAGCCCTTAAGCTCGAGACCCTGGGTCTCGACCCCGCCCTGTGCAACTGGATCCTGGACTTTGACGGGCCGCTCCCAGGTGGTGAGGGTAGGAAACAACATCTCCACTACGCTGATCCTCAACACTGGGGCCCCACAAGGGTGCGTTCTCAGCCCTGTCCTCTACTCCCTGTTCACCCATGACTGAGTGGCCATGCAAGCCTCCAAGTCAATCATCAAGTTTGAAGACAACACTACAGTGGTAGGCTTGATTACCAACAACGACGAGACGGGAAGGAGGTGAGGGCTCTCGGAGTGTGGCGTCAGGATAATAACCTCACACTCAACGTCAACAAAACAAAGGAGATGATCGTGGACTACAGGAAACAGCAGAGGGAGCAGCCCCCTATCCACATCGACGGGACAGTAGTGGAAAAAGTTCCTCGGGGGACACATCACGGACAAACTGAAATGGTCCACCCACACATACAGCGTGGTGAAAAAGGCACAACAGCGCCTCTTCAACCTCAGGAGGCTAAAGAAATTTGGCTTGTCACCAAAAAACTTTTGCAGATGCACAATCGAGAGCATCCTGTCAGCCTGTATCACCGCCTGGTACGGCAACTACTCAGCCCACAACCGTAAGGCTCTGCAGAGGGTAGTGAGGTCTGCACAACGCATCACCAGGGGAAAACTACCTGCCCTCCAGGACACCTACACCACCCGATGTCACAGGAAGGCCAAAAAGATCAAGGACAACAACCACCCGAACCACTGCCTGTTCACCCCGCTTTCATCCAGAAGGCGAGGTCAGTACAGGTGCATCAAAGCTGGGACCGAGAGACTGAAAAACAGCTTCTATCTCAAGTCGCGGGCATGGGCAGGTCTGTCTCACTGTCTGTGTGTTCTGCGGTAGGACTGGGTAGAACACAATAACCGCAGCATCATCGAATCACAGCCTAATTCAACTTCGCCAAACAGGTGATGATTTAACAATAGCACATTCGCGAAAAAAGCACATTCATTGCACAAATGTACCTAACCATAAACATCAATGCCTTTCTTAAAATCAATACACAGAAGTATATTTTTTAACTTGCATATTTAGTTAAAATAAATGCATGTTAGCAGGCAATATTAACTAGGGAAATGTTGTCACTTCTCTTGCGTTCAGTGCAAGCAGAGTCAGGGTATATGCAACAGTTTGGGCCGCCTGGCTCGTTGCAAACTGTGTTTCTTCCTAACAAAGACCGTAATTAATTTGCCAGATTTTACATAATTATGACATACCACTGAAGGTTGTGCAATGTAACAGCAATATTTAGACTTAGGGTTGCCACCCGTTCAACACAATACCGAAAGGTTCCGTATTTCACTGAAAGAATAAACAGTTTGTTTTATAAATAACAGTTTCCGGATTTGACCATATTAATGACCAAAGGCTCGTACTTCTGTGTCTTTATTATAATTAAGTCTATATACACCCTATCTTCCTCTACATCTCTCATTCTGTCTCACTCCTTTCCTTCCTGCTAAAGTTTTTCTGCTGTTGTTTTGTTGTTGATAAAGCAGTCTGAGTGAGCGGTGGTAGGCAGCAGCAGGCTCGTAAGCATTCATTCAAACAGCACTTTACTGCGTTTGCGAGCAGCTCTTAGCAACGCTTGAAGCACAGCGCTGTTTATGAACTCCCGCGATTAGGCTGGCAATACTAAAGTGCCTATCAGAACATCCAATAGTCAAAGGTATATGAAATACAAATGGTATAGAGAGAAATAGTCAACGCGTCATAATTCCTATAAGAACTTCAACCTAAAACTTCTTAACTGGGAATACTGGGAATATTGAACCACCAGCTTTCATATGTTCTCATGTTCTGAGCAAGGAACTTAAACGTTAGCTTTTTTACATGGCACATATTCCACTTTTACTTTCTTCTCCAACACTGTGTTTTTGCATTATTTAAACCAAATTGAACATGTTTCATTATTTATTTTAGACTAAATAGATTTTATTAATGTATTAGGTTAAATAAAAAAAAGGCTTAATTGTTCATTCAGTATTGTTGCAATTGTCATTATTACAAATATATATATAAAAATTGGCCGATTAATCGTATCGGCGTTTTTTGGTCCTCCAATAAATCAGTATTGTGTTGAGAAATTATTATCGGTAGACCTCTACTTGAAACATGTTGGTATTAGACTCAGACAGGGAGAGGTTGAAAATATCAGTGAAGACACCTGCCAGTTGGTCAGAGCATGCTCGGAGTACACGTCCTGGTAATCCGTCTGGCCCTGTGGCCTTGTGAATGTTGACCTGTTTAAAGGTTTTACTCACATCGGTTGTGGAAAGCATGATCACACAATCGTCTGGAACAGCTGATGCTCTCATGCATGTTTCAGTGTTATTTGCCTCGAAGCGAGCATTGAAGTAATTTAGCTCGCCTGGTACGCTCGTGTCACTGGGCAGCTCTCCGCTGTGCATCCCTTTGTAGTCTGTAATAGTTTGCAAGCCCTACCACATCTGACGAGCGTCGGAGCCGGTGTAGTACGATTTGATCTAAGTCCTGTATTGATGCTTTGCCTGTTTGATGGTTAGTCGGAGGGCATAGCGGGATTTCTTTTAAGCTTCCGGGTTAGAGTCCCGCTCCTTGAAAGTGGCAGCTCTACCCTTTAGCTCAGTGCAGATGTTGCCTATAATCCATGGCTTCTGGTTGAGGTATGTAAGTACAGTCACTGTGGGAACGACAACATCGATGCACTTATTGATGAAGCCAGTGACTGATGTGGTGTACTCCTCAATGCTATCGGAAGAATCCCGAAACATATTCCAGTCTGTGCTAGCAAAACAGTCCTGTAGCTTAGCATCATCTTCATCTGACCACTTTTTTATTGACCAAGTCACTAGTGCTTCCTGCTTTAATTTTTGCTTGTAAGCAGGAATCAGGATTATGGTCAAATTTGCCAAATGGAGGGCGAGGGAGAACTTTGCATGAGTCTCTGTGTGTGGAATAAAAGTGGTCTAGAGTTTTTTCCCTCTGGTTGCACATTTAACATACTGGTAGAAATGAGGTAAAACGGATTTAGGCTTCCCTGCATTAAAGTCCCCGGCCACTAGGAGCGCCATCTCTGGATGCCAGCATTGGTTTGTTGTGGTAAATAGACAGCTACAAGGAATGTAGATAAAAACTCTCTCGGGTAGATAGTGTGCGCTAAAACTTATCATGAGATTCTCTACCTCAGGTGAGCAAAACCTTGAGACTTCCTTAGATATCGTGCACCAGTGGTTGTTTACAAATATACATAGACCGCCACCCATTGTCTTACCAGAGGCTGCTGTTCTATCCTGCCGATACAGTGTATAACCTGCCAGCTGTATGTTATTCATGTCGTCGTTCAGCCACAACTCGTTGAAACATAAGATAATACATTTTTTAATGTCCCGTTAGTAGGATATAAGTGTTTTTAGTTTGTCCACTTTATTATCCAGTGTTTGCACGTTGGCCAATAGTACCGATGGCAAAAATATTGACCTAACACAAGCAGTAATATTTAGCTAACTTTCAGTTGACAGAAACCATAATATGAATTAGCTAATAGAAATTACTATTTATAATTCATCACATCACAGGTGAGCTCAACACTGATCGAAATAATTGAGTCAAACACTTTCTAAAAATGTTAATTATTCCGACGATGGGTAGTTTGTATGCGCCGCCATGTTTGTTTTTTCAGGGTCAACCAAAAACAAGAGGAGACAAGATGAGTTTGGCCTTTTTTCAGTATGCATGTTGAAGGGGGTGTGTCGTCTACCATCATTCACTTCTCTAAATTCACTTCCGGAAGTTTACCATCCCTCACCTCATTTGTTATAATATCTTTGGTCTGACAGACATTTACGTGACACCCAGAATGCATTGTATAATGTCAACACACCCAGCTGGCAAATAGCTTAGCATTAGCTCATCATAATCAGCACAACCTTCATAAAAGTATTTTACACACATCATACGTGTCCATTACAATAAAAAAATATCGAAATAAATGTGAATAAAACAGTAAATACATTATGCTCTATTCATACATACAGTATGCTAAAGTAGAAATGAAAGCACGATATACAGAAAATAAGGAACTTACTTGGACTGGAACGCACACATGTCCTAAGTTATTACTTGTAAACAACAATGAAGGCAATGCGAACATCAGCCAGGAGATGTGCCAGGGGGAAAAAGTTTGTGCTAGACTGCGCAAATGTCTGCATACATGATCTGGGGAAACACTGGGGAGGTTTGTTGGGCTCTCATCGAAGAGAGAAGTTGTCGGTAAAGCCTCACACATAAATTATCTGCAACAGTGAAATGGGCTACTTCTATGTGAAATTATGAGAAGGTGGAACACAACTCAATTAAATCCTCTAAGAAAATCATTTCAAATTGACAAGTTGAAATATAGTCTATAGATAATTGGCAGGCAGCGTGTGTCTTAGTTTGAGCACAGCGCAGGTTCTGTCCTGTTGCGTAACAATCACATTTTGGAACAGTGAGTGCATTCTGACATCACGATCATAAAAAAAAACTCACGCTGGGGCGACCGTTAGACACATTTGGAACTCATATATGAAAAGGTTAAAAGAATAATCAATTCAAAAAACGATCAAAAACAAAAGCAAATTGTCACTTGCCACATCATGATGATGCATGACAATTTGCTTTTTGTAAGTTCTATATCTTGATAACTTGATTGCTGACATGCAAAACATTTTGGGATTGTATCAACAGTGGACTAATGAAAAAAAGGTTTAAGCAATATCCTTTAGGCTCTGAATTTGGCCATTAAAGCAATTAACATCCTCTATCATCTGCAGACAAGAGGGTGAAGGAGGGATCAGATGTATTTATCACTCCTTACCGAGACGCGGAGGGACGATGATAACTATCAGGGGACCTGCTGTGGTGTTTGACACGTTGGCTGTTACAACGACGATACTGCTGACCGCGAGGATGACGATAGAACAGGTGATGGAATCCTTTCCCACACAGTCCATGCTGTCAGGCCCATGCGTGGTGTTTACCTCTCTGTCAGGCTGTGATCTGAAATAGACAGGGAACATTTATTTACTTAACCAGTTCAGGTACAAGGTCTGTGTCCCAAATGGCATGGTATTCTCTACAGTTGAAGTCGGAGGTTTACATACACCTTAGCCAAATACATTTAAACTCTGTTTTTCACAATTCCTGACATTTAATCCTAGTAAACTTCCCTCTTTTAGCTCAGTTAGGATCACCACTTTATTTTAAGAATGTGAATGTCACAATAATAGTAGACAGAATGATTTATTTCAGCTTTTATTTCTTTCATCACATTCCCAGTGGGTCCGAAATTTACATACACTCAATTAGTATTTGGTAGCATTGCCTTTAAAATTGTTAAACTTGGGTGAAACTTTTCCGGTAGCCTTCCGCAAGCTTCCCACAAT
The DNA here is from genome assembly GCF_045791955.1 of Oncorhynchus clarkii lewisi. Taxonomy (NCBI): domain Eukaryota; kingdom Metazoa; phylum Chordata; class Actinopteri; order Salmoniformes; family Salmonidae; genus Oncorhynchus; species Oncorhynchus clarkii. The sequence continues at coordinate 38,985,539 of NC_092150.1, forward strand.
ACGTTGGGGGAATTGTTGCCCACTCCTCCTGACAGAGCTGGTGTAACCGAGTCAGGTTTGTAGGCCTCCTTGCTTGCACACACTTTTACAGTTCTGCCCACAAATTTTCTATAGGATTGAGGTCAGGGCTTTGTGATGGCCACTCCAGTACCTTGACTTTGTTGTCTTTAAGCAATTTTGCCACAACTTTGGAAGTATGCTTGGGGTCATTGTCCATTTGGAAGACCCATTTGAGACCGAGCTTTAACTTCCTGACTTATGTCTTGAGATGTTGCTTCAATATATCCACATTATTTTCTTTCCTCATCATGCCATCTATTTTTTGAAGTGCCTCAGTCCCTCCTACAGCAAAGCACCCCCACAACATGATGCTGCCACCCCCGTGCTTCAGGGTTGGGATGGTGTTCCTCGCATTGCAAGCCTCCCCCTGTCACGAGTCCGACCGAGGGTGGCTCCCCTTCCTGTTCGGGTGGCGCTCGCCGCTCGACGTCGCCGGCCTATTAGCTGCCACTGATTTCCTTTCCTCCCCCTCCTTGTATGTTTATTGTTAGCACCTGTTAGTTAGTGAATAGTTGGGCTTTATTAGACAGCCGGCCCGCCTGTTTATTTGTGCGGGATTAATTATTGTAACCTTCGTGTATGAAGTAGACAAACGTGTTTGCTCCTGGTCGTGTATTCTGCTGTACTGTTTTCGTCCCCCGTGTTTGGGGCATTTGTTTTTGAGCACCCAGTGTTTCGTGAGTGCATTAAATAGCACAGTATTGAACTCTCTGTTTCCTGCGTCTGACTCCACACCCAAGACACCCGGAGCGTTACAGAATCCTGCACCTGAAAATGGAGTTAGCAGGAGCAGCAGCCAACCCTCTCCCATCGATGGAGGAACGGGTTCTCCACCATACCACTGTCCTCCATCGGATCGGATCGGCTATGGATCAAATTATGGAGAGAAGGGACCGATGGGAGAGGAGTGGTCTCCTCTCTCCACCTTCGGCACCCCCGGCTCCGGACTCCCCATCTCCCGACTCCAGCACTCTCCATCTGACGCTCCCGAGGGCTTATGATGGAGCGGCGGCGGGGTGCCAGGGGTTTTTACTCCAACTGGAGCTATACCTGGCCACCGTCAGACCCACTCCCTCTCATCGCTACGGCGGTGGAATCATTTCACGGAGTGCAGTTCTTCACAAAACTGGATCTCAGGAGCGCGTATAATCTGGTGCGTATTCGGAAGGGAGACGAGTGGAAAACCGCATTTAGTACCACATCGGGCCACTATGAGTACCTCGTCATGCCGTATGGGTTAAAGAATGCTCCAGCTGTTTTTCAATCCTTTGTAGACGAGATACTCAGGGACCTGTGCGGGCAGGGAGTGGTTGTTTATATCGATGACATTCTGATCTACTCAGCCACTCACACCGCGCATGTGTCTCTGGTACGCAAGGTGCTTGGTAGACTGCTGGAGCGTGACCTATACGTCAAGGCTGAGAAATGCGTGTTCTCTAAACGAGCCGTCTCCTTCCTGGGTTATCGCATTTCCAACTCGGGGGTGGTGATGGAGTGTGACCGCATTAGGGCCGTGCGTAATTGGCCGACTCCGACCATGGTAAAAGAGGTGCAGCGGGTTTTGGGTTTTGCCAACTACTACCGGAGGTTTATCCGGGATTTTGGCCAGGTAGCGGCTCCCATTACCTCACTACTGAAGGGGGGCCCGGTGCGGTTGCAGTGGTCAGCAGAGGCGGACGGAGCTTTCAACAAGTTGAAGGCGCTGTTCACGGAGGGGGCTAAGCACCCCTTTCTCATCTGGACCGACCACCAGAATCTGGAGTATATTCGGGCAGCTAGGAGACTGAACCCACAACAGGCAAGGTGGGCTATGTTCTTCACCCAGTTCCGGTTTACATTGTCTTATAGACCGGGCTCTCTGACGCACTGTCCCGCCTTTACGACACGGAGGATAGGTGCATCGAACCTATTCCCATCCTTCCCGCCTCGAGGCTGATAGCACCAGTGGTATGGGAGGTGGACTCGGACATCGAGCGGGCGTTACGGGCGGAACCCGCGCCTCCTCAGTGTCCGGCGGGGCGAAGGTGCGTGCCGCTTGGTGTTCGGGACCAACTGATTTGGTGGGCTCACGTCCTACCCTCCTCGGGTCACCCTGGGGTGGCAAGGACAGTGGGGAGCCTTCGGGGGAGGTATTGGTGGCCCACCTTGGCTAGGGACATTAAGGTTTATGTCTCCTCCTGTTCGGTGTGCGCCCAGAGTACGGCTCCTAGGCACCTTCCTAGAGGGAGGTTACAACCCCTCCCCGTTCCACAACGGCCATGGTCGCATCTATCCGTAGATTTCCTGACCGATCTTCCCCCGTCTCAGGGGAACACCACGGTTCTGGTGATTGTGGATCGGTTCTCTAAGTCCTGCCGTCTCCTCCCGTTTCCCGGTCTCCCTACAGCCCAACAGACTACGGAGGCATTATTCACCCACGTCTTTCGGCACTACGGGGTACCGGAGGACATCGTTTCTGATCAGGGCCCCCAATTCACGTCCCGAGTATGGAGGGTGTTCATGGAGCGTTTGGGGGTCTCGGTCAGCCTGACCTCCGGTTATCACCCAGAGAGTAATGGGCAGGTGGAGAGAGTGAACCAGGAGGTGGGTAGGTTTCTGCGGTCGTATTGCCAAGATCGGCCAGGGGAGTGGGCGAGCTACATTCCCTGGGCTGAAATGGCCCAGAACTCACAACGCCACTCCTCTACTAATGTGTCCCCTTTTCAGTGTGTGTTGGGGTACCAGCCGGTCCTGGCACCATGGCATCCGAGCCAGACCGAGGCTCCTGCGGTGGAGGAATGGGTACAGCTCTCCAAGGAGACTTCTCCAACAAGCGAGTGGACGGCAGAAGAGGAGTGCTGACCGCCACCGCAGTGAGGCCCCCATGTTTGTACCGGGGGACAGGGTCTGGCTCTCGACCCAAAACCTGCCCCTCCGCTTGCTCTGCCGGAAGCTGGGTCCGCAGTGTGTAGGGCCCTTTAAAGTCCTGAGGAGAATAAACGAGGTGTGTTATCGATTACAACTCCCTTCCTATTATCGTATTAACCCCTCGTTTCATGTCTCTCTCCTCAGGCCGGTGGTAGCTGGTCCCCTGCAGGACAGTGAGGTGCCGGAGGTCCCTCCCCTCCCTCTGAACATCGAGGGGTCCCCGGCATATACGATACGGGCCATTCTGGATTCAAGAAGCCGGGTGAGGGGCCTGCAGTACCTCGTGGACTGGGAGGGGTACGGTCCGGAGGGGAGGTGCTGGGTACCGGTGGGGGACATCTTGGATCCATCAATGTTGAGGGACTTCCATCGCCTCCACCCGGATCACCCTGCACCTCGTCCTCCGGGTCAACCTCGAGGCCGGTGTCGGAGCGCTGCTGGAGCCGCGCGTCGGGAGGGGGGGGGGGGGGGTACTGACTCCACACCCACGACACCCGGAGCGTTACACCCCCTTTTTCCTCCAAACATATCGATGGTCATTATGGCCAAAAAGTTATATTTTTGTTTCATCAGACCAGAGGACATTTCTCCAAAAAGTACGATCTTTGTCCCCATGTGCAGTTGCAAACCATAGTCTGGCTTTTTTATGACAGATTTGGAGCAGTTGCTTCTCCTTGATGAGCGGCCTTTCCGGTTATGTCGATATAGGACTGCGGATATAGATACTTTTGTACCCATTTCCTCCAGCATCTTTTCAAGGTCCTTTGCTGTTGTTCTGGGATTGATTTGCACTTTTCGCACCAAAGTACGTTCATCTCTAGGAGACAGAACGCGTCTCCTTCCTGAGCGGTAAGACGGCTGCATAGTCCCATGGTGTTTATACTTGCATACCATTGTTTGTACAGATAAATGTGGTACCTTCAAGCGTTTGGAAATTGCTCCCAAGGAATTTTCCAAGCTGTTTAACGGCACAGTCAACTTAGTGTATGTAAGCTTCTGACCCACTGGAATTGTGATACAGTGAATTATAAGTGAAATAATCTGTCTGTAAAGCAATTGTTGGAAAAATGACTTGTGTCATGCACAAAGTAGATGTCCTAACCGACTTGCCAAAACTCGTTAACAAGAAATTTGTGGAGTGGTTGAAAAACTAAACTCCAACCTAAGTGTATGTAAACTTCTGACTTCAGCTGTAGTAGTGCACTACATAGGGAATAGGGTGCCATTTGGGACACACATGTTCTCATCACAAATGCCAGCCTAAATAAATATACATTCATACATAAAGATAATAGGCTAGTGTAATGTGGAAATCATAGACAAAGCACAGGTCAGGGTGCGACCTAGCCTGGTCCCAGATCTGTTTGTGCTATCATGTGAAATTCCTTGTCATGCCATGTTTGAAATGATTGCACAAACATCTGAGACCAGGCTAGGTGCAATCCACATGAAAGCAATGAGTATGTAATAGCACTTTGGTTGCATTTACACAGGCAGCCCGATTCTGATCTCAATTATAAGCAAAATATTTGATCTGATTAGCCAAAAGACCAATTATTGGCAAAATATCACAATTGGGCTACCTGTGTTAACACAGTCATTGTGACAACTGCTGATACATCTGATTGATTGACAAGTTGACATTGATGTTTTAATGTTTGAATAGTTCAAACACAATTCATAAACTGTTTGAGTATGGAAGAAGATGATCCTGTTTGAATGACTGTATCATTGGCTTATTGAGTGACAACAGTAGTGTGTTCTTGTTGTCTATTTAGCACGGTGCCAGCAATCCCAGTTTTCCTGGTGCTGGTGTATTATCAACCAGCCGATAATTGATCTGCTACCTGCACCGCAGTAGATTCACCTACACACACATGCCTGACCCTGCTGTGGGAGATGAATAGGCTCATAGCACGCACGCACGTGCGCACACACACACACACACACACACACACACACGTGTTCTTAACGCCTCAGGTAGGTTTTGGGCCAAGGCCAACACTAGACAGGAATAACAAAAAGTAATGGAAGAGGAGAGAGACTAGAGAGGAGCAGCAAGTTATAATAACTGATCAGTGAAAATATCACTTTTAAATGTTAATATTCTGTTAACTCATACCCAAGCAATATTGTTGACTCATCTTATACTTGTATTTGTGGCCAGAGCATACATTGAATAAAAAAACAGTTAAAAAACCCCACCTCCATCTTGTATCTCAAATGGACCGTTTCAAAAATGCTTGCTCTTTCCTCATAGAGGATGATGTCATCCTATTTCACTCATAATGTCATTAATTATAGGTCATATTTAATAGAAATCTAGTAACACTGGACTTTAAATTGAACTTGATACTCACACCAAGCGCTGCAAGCAAATGGTCACCAACCCAGGAGTGGAGGTGTCTGAAGAAGTGGCGCGGTGTTTTAGATCACATATGACATTTTCCCAGGTCTCATCGACACGACACAGGATGTCCCAACAGGTGGCTGGAGAGAGATTTAATTAGCATGTTTGCATCAAGACTGTCTGTCTGACTGTCTCTCTGGTTGCTGTAAAACCCAATATTCTCTCCATGACCAAAAGTATGTGCACACGTGCTCGTCAAACGTGTCATTCCAAAATCATGGGCATTAATATGGAGTTGGTCCCCTCTTATCTGCTATAACAACCTACACTATTCTGGGAAGGCTTTCCACAAGATATTGGAACATTGCTGCGGTGACTTGCGAGGTCGAGCACTGACGTTAGGCGATTAGGCCTGGCTCGCAGTTGTCGTTCCAATTTATCCCAAAGGTGTTCGATGGGGTTGAGGTCAGGGCTCTGTGCAGGCCAGTCAAGTCCTTCCACACAGATCTCAACAAACCATTTCTGTATGGACCTCGCTTTGTGTACAGAAGCATTGTCATGCTGAAACAGGAAATGGCTTTCCCCAAACTGTTGCCACAAAGTTGGAAGCACAGAATCGTCTAGAATGTCACTGTATTCTGAAGCTAACGGGCCTAGGCCGAACCATGAAAAACAGCGCCAGACCATTGTTCCTCCTCCACCAAACTTTACAATTGACACTTAGCATTCGGGCAGGTAGCGTTCGCCTGGCATCCACGTTACCCAGATTCACCAGTCGAACTGTCAGATGTTGAAGCGTGATTCATCACTCCAGAAAACGCGTTTCCACAGCACCAGAGTCCAAAGGCAGGGCAAGCTTTACGCCACTCCAGCAGACGCTTGGCACTGCGCATGGTGATCTTAAGCTTGTGTGCTGCTGCTCGGCCATGGAAACCCATTTCATGAAGCTCCCTACGAACAGTTATTGTGCTTCCAGAGGCAGTTTGGAACTCGGTAGTGAGTGTTGCAACTGAGGACAGGCGAGTTTTACCCACGCTTCAGCACTTGGCGGTCCCATTCTGTGAGCTTGTGCAGCCTACCACTTCGCGGCTGAGACGTTGTTGCTCCTAGACATTTCCACTTCACAATAACAGCACTTACAGTTGACCGGGGCAGCTCTAGCAGGGCAGAAATTTGATGAACTGACTTGTTGGAAAGGTGGCATCCTATGACGATGCTATGTTGAAAATCACTGAGCTCTTCAGTAAGGCCATTCTACGGAGATTGCATGGCTGTGTGGTCAACTTTATACACCTGTCAGCAATAGGTTCGGCTGAAACAGCCAAATAAACTAATTTGAAGGGGTGTCCACATACTTTTGTATATATAGTGTATGAACTCACCAACCACACACACACACACACACACACACACACACACACACACACACACACACACACACACACACACACACACACACACACACACACACACACACACACACACACACACACACACACACACACCTAGTTAAATAAATAATAAACCCACACCTAATTAGGACAGTCATAGCAAAACCGCCATGGAATATATTCTGAAAAATAGTCCTTGAATCTGGACAACGTTATCTCAGGATCCACTTTGATGAATTAAACACACAGTGAATTGGAAGATGTTATCCATTCATTCACCCCCTCTTATCAAAATAACTCTGTCTAACGCAGGTATTGTGTACCTCCGGTATAAACTACCGTTCAAAAGTTTGGGGTCACTTAGAAATGTCCTTGTTTTTGAAAGAAAAGCAAATTTTAACATTAAATTGATCAGAAATACAGTGTAGACATTGTTAAAGTTGCTAATGACTATTGTAGCTGGAAACGGCAGATTATTTTATGGAATATCTACGTAGGCGTACAGAGGCCCATTATCAGCAACCATCACTCCTGTGTTCCAATGGCACGTTGTGTCAGCTAATCCAAGTTAATCATTTTAAAAGGCAAATTGATCATGAGAAAACCATTGTTCTCTTATGTTAGCACAGCTGAAGCTGTTGTTCTCATTAAAGAAGCAATAAAACTGGCCTTCTTTAGACTAGTTGAGTATCTAGAGCATCAGCATTTGTGGGTGATGAAGGCTATTCCATGTGAGAAACTGCCAAGAAACTGAAGATCTCGTACAGCGCTGTGTACTACTCCCTTCACAGAACAGCGCAAACTGTCTCTAACCAGAATAGAAAGAGGAGTGGGAGGTCCCGGTGCACAACTGAGCAGAGTTGCAAAGAAAAAGCCATATCTCAGACTGGCCAATAAAAATAAAAGATTAAGAACACAGAACACAGACACTGGACGGAGGAACTGTGCCTCGAAGGCCCGCACCCCGGAGTCGCCTCTTTTCTGTAGAGGTTGAGACTGGTATTTTGCAGGTACTATTTAATTAAGCTGCCAGTTGAGGACTTGTGAGGCGTCTGTTTCTCAAACTAGACACTCTAATGTACTTGTCCTCTTGCCCAGTTGTGCACCGGGGCCTCCCACTCCTCCTTCTATTCTGGTTAGAGACAGTTTCCACTGTTCTGTGAATGGAGTAGTACACAGCGCTGTACGAGATCTTCAGTTTCTTGGCAATTTCTCGCATGAAATAGCCATAATTTCTCAGAACAAGAATAAACTGATGAGTTTCAGAAGAAATGTATTTGTTTCTGGCCATTTTCAGCCTGTAATCGAACACACGAATGCTGATGCTCCAGATACTCAACTAGTCTAAAGAATGCCAGTTTAATTGCTTCTTTAATCAGGACAACAGTTTTCAGCTGTGCTAACATAATTCCAAAGGGTTTTCTCATGATCAATTAGCCTGATAAACTTGGATTAGCTAACACAACGTGCCATTGGAACACAGGAGTGATGGTTGCTGATAATTGGTCTCTGTACGCCTACGTAGAAATTCCATAAAAAATCAGCCATTTCCAGCTACAATAGTCATTTACAACATTAATGTCTACACTGTATTTCTGATCAATTTGATGTTATTTTAATGGACAAAAAATGTGCTTTTCTTTCAAAAACAAGGACATTTCTAAGTGACCACAAACTTTTTAACGGTAGTATATACAAAGCATCTCTGAGGAGGAGTGCTGATTAAGGAGCAGGTCCCCACTCCTATTCATTATGATTTAAAAGGCAGAACTGATCCTGGCTCAGCACTGCTACTCTAAGATCCTTTGTGAATACGGGCCCAAGACTAGCAGAGAGAACTATCACCCAGAAAACTGTAATGTCATTAAAACAGGGCATGACTCTGACCTCCACTGGGATTTGTCTCCTGGGGAGGTATTAGTGTGCTTGTGGAGTTCCTAAAGAGGCACTGGGGTGTGTGTGGGTGTCCCGGATCAGATGGTGCCCTCCTGGACCCCGCAGACCCCTCGTCAACTCCCTCTCCCCAATGATGACGCTGGGCTGGGGGTGATGCACAGCAGAGCTCTGTCTGCCAGGGGAGTTCTAGAACAGCTCCATGGGGGGATTCTTGCATAGGCTCCACAGACAAAACACCTTAGGCAGAAATGGGAAGATAACATGGTTGACAAGAAATGACATCAGACACAGGGCAGAAGCTGTGGCATGATGATGCTGGTAACACCAGAGTTGTGGGTTTGATTCCTCACATGGTATTCCATCCCCACAATATTTATTTCCAACGGTTACAATAGAATTTGTTCTTAGGCAGAATCAAAAATATTTAAATGGAGGTCATTGACCTAAATTGACAATAATGATACATTAAAAAGATCAATCATTCAAGACATGTTCATGAAGTTGGCAAAAGTATTATAAAAAGGCAATACTATTGTTCAGAGAACATCAGTAGAATAAACTCTGGTAACCTCAGTCTTTACCAGAGGGATTCTATAGCTTAAGGATACAGTTGAAGTCAGAAGTTTCCATTCACTTAGGTTGGAGTCATTAAAACTTGTTTTTCAACGACTCCACAAATTTCTTGCGAACAAACTATAGTTGTGGCAAGTTGGTTAGGACATCTACTTTGTGCATGACACAAGTAATTTTTCCAACAATTGTTTACAGACAGATTATTTCACTTATAATTCACTGTATCACAATTCCAGTGGGTCAGAAGTTTACATACACTAAGTTGAATGTGCCTTTAAACAGTTTGGAAAATTCCAGAAAATTATATCATGGCTTTAGAAGCTTCTGATAGGCTAATTGACATCATTTGAGCCAATTGGAGGTGTACCTGTGGATGTATTTCAAGGTCTACCTTCAAACTCAGTGCCTCTTTGCTTGATATCATGGGAAAATCAAAATAAATCAGCCAAGACCTCAGAAAAACAATTGTAGACCTCCACAAGTCTGGTTCGTCCTTGGGAGCAATTGCCAAATGCCTGAAGGTACCACGTTCATCTGTACAAACAATAGTACGCAAGTATAAACACCATGGGACCACGCAGCCGTCATACCGCTCAGGAAGGAGACGCAGTCTGTCTCCTAGTAATTAACTTACTTTGGTGTGAAAAGTACAAATCAATCCCAGAACAACAGCAAAAGACCCTGGGAAAATGCTAGAGGAAACAGGTACAAAAGTATCTATGTTCACAGTAAAACGAGTCCTACATCAGCATAACCAGAAAGGCTGCTCAGCAAGGAAGAAGCCTCTGCTCCAAATCCACCGAAAAAATCCAGACTACAGTTTGCAACTGCACATGGGGACAAGGAGTGTACTTTTTGGAGAAATGTCCTCTGTTCTGATGAAACAAAAATAGAACTGTTTGGCCATAATGACCATTGTTATGTTTGGAGGAAAAAGGGGGAAGCTTGCAAGCCGAAGAACACCATCCCAACCATGAAGCACGGGGTTGGCAGCATCATGTTGTGGGGGTGCTTTGCTGCAGGACGGACTGGTGCACTTTACAAAATAGATGGCACCATGAGGGAGGAAAATCATTTGGATATATTGAAGCAACATCTCAAGACATCAGTCAGGAAGTTAAAGCTTGGTTGCAAATGGGTCTTCCAAATGGACAATGACCCCAAGCATACTTCCAAAGTTGTGGCAAAATGGCTTAAGGACAACAAAGTCAAGGTATTGGAGTGGCCATCACAAAGCCCTGACCTCAATCCTATAGAAGATTTGTGGGCATAACTCAAAAAGTGTGTGCAAGCAAGGAGGCCTACAAACCTGACTCGGTTACACTAGCTCTGTCAGGAGAAATGCACCAAAATTCACCCAACGTATTGTGGGAAGCTTGTGGAAGGCTACCTAAAATGTTTGACCCAAGTTAAACAATTTAAAGGCAATGCTACCAAATACTAATTGAGTGTATGTAAACTTCTGACCCACTGGGAATGTGATGAAAGAAATAAAAGCTGAAATAAATCACTCTCTACTATTATTCTAACATGTCACATTCCTAAAATAAAGTGGTGATCCTAACTGACCTAAGACAGGGAATTTTTACTAGGATTAAATGTCAGTAATTGTGAAAAACAGAGTTTAAATGTATTTGGTAAGGTGTATGTAAACTTCCGAATTCAACTGTAAATACTGAACATGGTCCTATTTCAACAGGTGAAACAATGTGGGTTGACACAATATGAAGGCACGTCATAGGGATACAATGCCTCAGGGAGACATTACAGTATTTTTGATATTTGTTTTACCTTTATTTAACTAGGCAAGTCAGTTAAGAACAAATTCTTATTTTCAATGACAGCCTAGGAACAGTGGGTTAACTGCCTTGTTCAGGGGAAGAACGACAGATTTTCACCTTGTTAGCTAGGGGATTCAAGCTTGCAACCTTTCAATTACTAGTCCAACGCTCTGACCACTAGGCTACCTGCCGCCCATGACGAAGGAAGAGAATGACAACAACTATCCTCACCATCCTCCATCCCACCAGACCCCCTCTGCCCAACAAAACCAAACCTCTGCAGGCTCCTCCAAGACCATGATTCATTCCACCCATTAGAAGGATTGTTTCCTTACACATTAGATGACGTCCAACATTAAAAGGATGGGTAACCGCAGAGAACAGCGCACTTCTATTTAGATCACACGGTGTCACACCAATGAAATGCAACACTCAATGGCCCTTTTGAGTTTTGGCAATAATGGACTGTAGCTAAGGGGTGTGATAGTGTGTAATGCTGCGTTCCCAAACTATGTCCTCGGGATCCCATGGGGTGCACGTTTTGCCCTAACACTACACAGCTGATTCAAACGATCAAAGCTTGGTGATTCGTTGATTATTTGAATCAGCTGTGTAGTGCCAGGGCAAAACAACTAAACGTGCACCCCATGGGGTCCTGAGGACATAGTTTAGGAAACCCTGGTGTAGTGGATGTGAAAGTATAGGAAGAGGCCCTGTGTTTCTGTGTATACGAATACAAGTGCACCGTACTCTATTTGCTGACATGGGTAGGCCTAGTTCTGACGAAAAGCCGCTAGGGAACTACGCATAACATGTAACTGCATGTGGCGTTGCTTCTGAAATGTTTGCTAGTCATTATTCCAGGGTAGAGTGAGTGAAATTGTGCGATTACAGGCAGAACCCCCTTTACGATCCGTGTGGGCACACGCACAAAGCACTCGAGGCAAAGCAGATTAAGCACTGCCTTCGCCATATCCGGAACTAATGCTGCTCTGATCTAACGCATCCCATTCAGTCTTGGCAGATTCTCTCGGTCTACGCGAAGGAATCTGCCCACGGGAGGTTGTAGGGGTGGTAATGTGGATGGACGCAAGTGAGATTGTTACGATTCTTCTAATGGGGAAGGAAGTCAACTCACCATGGTAGATGATGAGGATATGCACCAGGAATGTTAGCATTGCAGACAGGATCCTGCAGAGATAGAGAGAGAGGAGGAAGAAGGAACGAGAGCGAGCGAGGGAGGGAGAGATAAAATGTTTCAAATGTTCTGTAAGTGATGAGAGATGGTATGGGGAGGAACTTAGAGAGGGGAGGGGGATCAGGAAGATGTACAGGTGAATAAAAAGATAAATGGATGAATAAAGAAAGACAAGATAGAGAACATGCGATAAAAGAGAGAGACAGAGAGATAGATGAAGAGAGGAAAGCAGAGAGAGTCTTGTCAACCCAATGCTAACTCAACCCAAAACTAGTTTCACAGGAGAACAGGAGAATGTTTAACAGTAGGTACTAAAGTCAGCAGTGTCACTGAGCTTCATCAGGGCCTTTAGTCACAACGTTGAGTCACTGATGTGTCCTTCCTGTCCGGTTTTGCATCCCCTCGGGCTAGTGCAGTGGGAGAGATCTTTGTGGGCTATACTCGGCCTTGTCTCAGGGTCTGTTGATATCCCTTTGGCAAAGTGGGTCGGGTTATATACTGCCTGGTTGGCCCTGTCCGGGAGTATCTTTGGACGGGGCCACAGTTTCCCCGAGTACCTATGCTGCAATAGTCTATGTGCCAGGGGGCTAGGGTCAGTCTGTCCTATCTGGTGTAATTCTCCTGTCTTATCTGGTGTCCTGTGTGATCTTCGGTATGCTTCCTCTAATTCTCCCATCTCTCTCTCGCTCTCTCTCCCTTCCTGGAGGACCTGAGCCTCAGGACTACCTGGCCTGACGACTTCTGGCTGTTCCTGTCTCCAGTCCACCTGGTCGTGCTGCCTGTTGTTCTGCCTGTGGCTATAGAACCGTAATCTTGTCCCGGACCTGCTGTTTCGACCCTCTTCCTCTCTCTCCCTCCAACTCTCTCGCTCTACTCTACCACTGAATACTCGGCTATGAAAAGCCAACTGACATTTACTCCTGATGTGCTGACCTGTTGCACCATCTACAACTACTGTGATTATTATTTCACCCTGCTGGTCATCTATGAACATTTGACCGGCCACCACTCAGAGCCTCATTCCTCTCTCTAAGTTTCTTCCTAGGTTCCTGGCTTTCAAGGGAGTTTTTCCTAGCCACATTGCTTCTACATCTGCATTGCTTGCTCTTTGGGGTTTTAGTCTGGGTGTCTGTATAAAGCACTTTGTGACATCTGCTGATGTAAAAAGAGCTTTATAAATACATTTGATTGATTGATTGATTGATTGACCACACCACGACCACAGTATTCCACAGTATTCTGCTGTAAAGGCCTGGGTGTTGCCCACAATCATACTTACATTGTCTTCATGAGTTAGAGTTGGCGAGCATGGCCTCCACTGCAGTTGTGATGACTCTCACTGAGGAGAGAGCAAAGGTAGAGAGGACCTTAGGGACTACTTGGGAAGACACAACACATTTTACATTTGAGTAATTTAGCAGACCGACTGATCAAGAGTGACTTACAGTTTGTGCATTGATCTTAAAGGAAACATCCACAAAAAAAAATCATATGACGCAAAACGCATCAAAACTTGACTGCTGACATGCAAAATGTTTTGGGTCCGTATCAACAGTGGACCAATGAAAACATACCAAAGAATCGTTTTTGAGTGGATTTTCAGTCTGCACTTTAATAAATCATGTTGATTTAAAAATGACATGTCACTGCGACTCAGATAATAATACACCATTTCAGTTTCCAGTTTTATTAGTATTATATACAGGATACACAAGGTCCAACAAAACGCTTACTTGCAGCTTCCTTCTCGACAATGCAACAACAATAAGGAATAATAAAATATAAGAATATGAACATAAAGTAAATGGCTCAGTAGAATAGAATAAACATTTTAGCATAAGTATAATACAGGAATCACAATTAATAGTCCAATATTTACTCGTGTTTTGGGGAACGGAAGGGAAGATTGGGGAGGAAGTGTTTGAATTGTGCAGTATTTAGCAATCATAACAAGAGTCTGGTACGATAGATAGAAACTGTCTCTGAGCCTGTTGGTATGAGACCTCATGCTCCGAAACAGTCTGCCTGACAGTAAGTGAGTGAACAGCTCGTGGCTGCGGTGTGTGGGTTCCTTGAAGATGCTGCGGGTATTCCTCAGGCACCATTTCGAGTAGACGTCCTGGATGGGTGGGAGCACGGTCCCAGTGATGTACTGGGCTGTCTACACCACACGATGGAGGGCCTTGAGGTTGTGAACATAGAAATTCCCATATCAGGCTGTGATGCAACTGGTCAGGACACTGTTGATGGTGCAGCAAAAGTATTTGGAGATAACCCAGGGTGGCACGCCTTAGGAAAAAGAGACGCTGTTGCACCCTCTTTGTCCATGTCAAGTCCTCTGTGATGTGGACGGCGAGGAACTTAATATTGCTGACTCTCTACTAGAGGTCGACCGATTAATCGGCATGGGCGATTAATTAGGGCCGATTTTAAGGTTTCATAACAATCGGTAATCTCCCTTTTTGGATACCGATTATGGCCGATTACATTGCAATCCACGAGAAAACTGTGTGCCAGGCTGACCACCTGTTACGCGAGTGCAGCGTCAAAAAGACCTTGTGGCTGCATGCTATACGTTATAATGTTATAAAAAACAATCTTCACATAATCACCAGTTAACTACACATGGTTGATGATATTACTAGGTTAACTAGCTTGTCCTGCGTTGCATATAATCAATGTGGTGCCTGTTAATTTATCATCGAATCACAGCCTAATTCAACTTCGCCAAACGGTGTTGATTTAACAAAAGCGCATTTGTGGGAAAAAGCTCATTCGTTGCACAAATGTACCTAACCATAAACATCAATGCCTTTCTTAAAATCAATACACAGAAGTATATTTTTTACACCTGCATATTTAGTTAAAATAAATGCATGTTAGCAGGCAATATTAAATAGGGAAATTTTGTCACTTCTCTTGCGTTCAGTGCAAGCAGAGTCAGGGTATATGCAACAGTTTGGGCCGCCTGGCTCGTTGAAAACTGTGTTTCCTCCTAACAAAGACCACAATTAATTTGCCAGATTTTTACATGATTATGACATACCACTGAAGGTTGTGCAATGTAACAGCAATATTTAGACTTAGGGTTGCCACCCGTTCAACACAATACGGAATGGTTCCGTATTTCACTGAAAGAATAAATATTTTATAAATGACAGTTTCCGGATTTGACCATATTAATGACCAAAGGCTCGTACTTCTGTGTGTTTATTATAATTAAGTCTATTATTTGATATTTGATAAAGCAGTCTGACTGAGCGGTGGTAGGCAGCAGCAGGGCTCGTAAGCATTCATTCAAACAGCACTTTACTGCGTTTGCGAGCAGCTCTTAGCAACGCTTGAAGCACAACACTGTTTATGACTTCAAGCCAATCAACTCCCGAGATTACGTTGGCAATACTAAAGTGCCTATGAGCACATCCAATAGTCAAAGCTATATGAAATACAAATGCTATAGAGGGAAATAGTTGATGTGTCATAATTCCTATAACTGCAACCTAAAACTTCTTAAATGGGAACATTGAAGAACTGGGAATATTGAACCACCAGCTTTAATATGTTCTCGTGTTCTGGGCAAGGAACTTAAACGTTAGCTTTTTTACATGGCACATATTGCACTTTTACTTTCCAACACTGTGTTTTTAAATGATTTAAAACAAATTGAACATGTTTCATTATTTAATTGAGACTAAATATATGTTATTTGTGTATTATATTAAGTTAAAATAAAAGGGTTCATTGTACATTCAGTATTGTTGTAATTGTCATTATTACGAATATATAAAAATCAGCCGATTAATCGATATCGGCTTTTTTGGTCCTCCAATAATCGGTATCGGCGTTCAAAAATCATAATCGGTCGACCTCTACTCTCTACAGCAATCCCGTTGATGTGGATCAGGGCATGTTCCACCCTCTGCTTCCTGAAGTCAACAATCAACTCCTTTGTTTTGCTGACATTGAGGGCGAGGTAGTTGTCCTGGCTTCACAATGCCAGTTCACTTACCTCCTCCTTATAGACTGACTCGTCGTTTTTGGTTATCAGTCCTACAACCGTGGTGTCGTCATCAAACTTGATGATGGAGTTGGTGCTGTGCAAAGCAACGGAGTTGTGGGTGACAAGGGAGTACAGCAGACGGCTGAGGACACACCCCTGGGGGGCCCCTGGGAGGAGGTGTTGTTGCCAATCCTCACAGCTTATGGTCCAATATTCACAGCTTATGGTCTGCCCGTCAGGAATTATTGGATCCAGCTGCAGAGGGTGGAGTCAAGACCCAGGGCTCTGAGCTTGGTGTCATGCTTGGAGGGAACAATAGTGTTGAATTCTGAACTGAAGTCAATGAACAGCATTCTCACATAGTTGTTCCTCTTGTCCAGATGTGTTAAGGCCGTGTGAAAAGCGATGGAAATGGCATCTTCCGTGGATCTGTTGGAGAGGTAGGCAAATTGGAGTGAGTCCAATTTGCTTTGCTTCCTGCTGAGTGCCACAACAACAGCCTGAGAGGCGCCTTCCATTTAGTTTCTAGTGTTTCCATCAACGCCTGGATTGTGTTGAGGGGTACCGTGTCTGAAAGCCAAGGTAGGCACAGGAGGCAAGTATTAAGAAAGGAAAACATCTCAATAAACACCATTTTAAGAACAGTGGAAGTCGGTGCTGTTAAAGATGAGGGAGGATGATTGTTTTTTTATGAGCATGGTCTTATTTCTATTACAGCATGTTGGATGACTGTCATTCATATTCCATTCACCCAGCTCAATGTAACATCGACAGATTTAGGCTACTACATGATACTAAAATGTTCCCTATACCCATGATGTTGTTGCTACAACCTAGCCTATGACTAACATTTTACAACGTACTGTAGGTACAGAGGTGGAGAGAAATTTGAGTGCTCAAGGTGCCAGACATTGGAACATTCAATACCGCCTTGCACAATCTTGCCTGCATCTAGCTGATCTAGGGTGTAATCATTAGTCCAACAGTTGCAAACAAGAGTTTCTATTGGACAAATTCAGGTATGTTTATCGCCGTTTTGTTCTGTTTGCTTCCATTTCAGAAATGCTTTTCAACAGAATCAGTGGAATGAATACACCCCGGATCACACGCTTACACAGTTCACTTTCGTAGCAGCCACATTCAAACAGCATGATCCCTTTGATCGTTGGACAATACCTTCTCGCATCTAAGCACTCTCCTCCTCTCACCGTTTCCCTTTGCTTGTGGACTTAAGTGTGCACAACACATCAGCTGTCTGTGCCCGGTAAAAATAACTTTCCAAGTCAAAACGTCATATCTTAACCGCTAACCGCTACATACAGCCTACATCAATGTCACCATATTAGCTAACGTCAAGTCAACATACAGTTGAAGTCGGAAGTTTATATACACCTTAGCCAAATGCGTTTAAACTCAGTTTTTCACAATTCCTGACATTTAACCCTTGTAAAAATTCCCTGTTTTAGCTCAGTTAGGATCACCACTTTATTTTAAGAATGTGAAATGTCTAAATAATAGGAGAGAGAATGATTTATTTCAGCTTTTATTTCTTTCATCACGTTCCCAGTGGGTCAGAAGTTTACATACACTCAATTAGTATTTGGTAGCATTGCCTTTAAATTGTTTAACTTGGGTCAAACTTTTCGGGTAGCCTTCCACAAGCTTCCCACAATACGTTGGGTGAATTTTGGCCCATTTCTCCTAACAGAGCTGGTCTAACTGAGTCAGGTTTGTAGGCCTCAAATTGTCTGTAGGATTGAGGTCAGGGCTTTGTGATGACCATTCCAATAACTTGATTTTGTTGTCCTTAAGCCATTTTGACACAACTTTGGAAGTATGCTTGGGGTCATTGTCCATTTGGAAGACCCATTTGCAACCAAGCTTTAACTTCTTGACTGATGTCTTGAGATGTTGCTTCAATATATCCACATAATTTTCTTTCCTCATGATGCATTCTATTTTGTGAAGTGCACCAGTTCCTCCTGCAGCAAAGCATCCCCACAACATGATGCTGCCACCCCCGTGCTTCACGGTTGCTATGATGTTCTTCAGCTTGCAAGCCTCCCCCTTTTTCCTCCAAACATAACGATGGTCGTTATGGCCAAACAGTTCTATTTTTGTTTCATCAGACAAGAGGACATTTCTCCAAAAAGTACGATCTTTGTCCCCATCTGCAGTTGCAAATCATAGTCTGGCTTTTTTATGGCGGTTTTGGAGCAGAGGCTTCTTCCTTACTGAGCGGCCTATGTCGATATAGGACTCGTTTTACTGTGGATATAGATACTCTTGTACCTGTTTCTCCAGCATCTTCACAATGTCCTTTGCTGTTGTTCTGGGATTGATTTGCACTTTTCACACTAATGTACGTTCAACTCTAGGAGACAGAACGCGTCTCCTTCCTGAGCGGTATGACGGCTGCATGGTCCAATGGTGTTTATACTTGCGTACTATTGTTTGTACAGATAATTGTGGTACCTTCAGGTGTTTGGAAATTGCTCCCAAATATGAACCAGACTTGTGGAGGTCTACAATTATTTTTCTGAGGTATTGGCTGATGTATTTTGATTTTCCAATGATGTCAAGCAAAGAGGCACTGAGTTTGAAGGTAGGCCTTGAAATACATCCACAGGTACACCTCCAATTGACTCAAATTATGTCAATTAGCCTATCAGAAGCTTCTAAAGCCATGACATAATTTTCTGGAATTTTCCAAGCTGTTTAAAAGCACAGTCAACTTACTGTATGTAAACTTCTAACCCACTGGAATTGTGATACAGTGAATTATCAGTTAAATAATCTGTCTGTAAACAGTTGTTGGAAAAATGACTTGTGTTATGCACAAAGTATATGTCCTAACCGACTTGCCAAAACTATAGTTTGTTAACAAGAAATGTTTGGAGTGGTTGAAAAATGAGTTTTAATGTGTATGTAAGTGTATGTAAACTTCCAACTTCAAATGTTGTTACTAGCAGTTACACAGGTGGGCCCCAGTGGCAATACATTTATAAAACCAAAAGCTTACCTTGACTTGGAAGAGTTCCGGAAACTAGCTGTCCTCCGGAAAAAAGAGTTCCGGAAACTAACCTTACTTTCATAGCAGCCACATACAAACAGCATGATCCCTATAAGCTTGGATAATGCCTTCTCGCATCTATGCTCTCTCCTCCTCTCACCTTTTCCCTTCGCTTGTGGACTTCAGTGCACAACACATCAGCAGTCTGTGACCAGGCGGGGAAAAAATGTACAAGCCAAACCTTCATATCATAACCATTGCACAAGCCTACATCTTTGTCACCATATTAGCTAAGTCAACATAGCTACTAGAACTAACGCGTTAGTAAACCAATCATCATGCAGTACAGTGTACAGTTAGCAAGCAGTTTAGCAGTTACACCACAGGCCCAGATGACAATAAGCATGTCAGTTCATGCTGCAAGAGCTCTGATAGGTTGGAGGATGTCCTCCGGAAGTTGTCATAATTAATGTATATGTCTATGGAAGGGGGTGAGAACCACAAGCCTCCTAGGTTTTGTATTGAAGTCAATGTATCCAAAGGAGGTCGGAAACTAGCTGTCCTCCGGCTACACAATGCTACCTTACAGAGCGCTGTTGAGGCTACGGTAGACCTTCATTGCAAAACAGTGTTTTAATCAATTATTTGGTGACATGTGAACACATTTAGTATATTTTTTCTAAAAAGGGTAACTTTTTAATGTTTCACTATTTTTATTTCTCAGAAATTCATTGAGGAGGATGATCCTCCTCTTCCTCCTATGAGGAACCTCAAACTCTTCCCAAAAGTAAGCTCCCCTGTCGCTGCGGCGATCATTTATAGGCTCATTCCCAAACTATTACCAGGGGTCCCCAGCGCGCACGCACACCTTTACAACCCCCCGGAGTGGACAGAGAAATACAACTTCACTCTATCCAATCAGAGCAGCAGGATCAACGTACAGTCCTCCCTTCTCTTTACAGACAAGCAAACTAGCCAGTTTAGTTAATTAGACTGCCCATGGATGACTCAAATCATTCTGGAATGATAACTCAAGATTAATAAAACTGAGAAGAGCCAGGGAAAATATAAACAAAGACATGACTGTAATGAGCTGAGCTACAGGGGATATGGCTGAGACAAGAACATGTAGCCAAATCGTGGTCTGCTTTGACAATGGACATGAATCTCTGTCATAGCATTCGCAAACTGTTTGCAGTGTTTTCGGGACCAATGCGACATACAGCCTAATCAATTAGATGTTAGTGGCAACAAATGCTGTAAAACATTCAGCAGCATGTTTTCAGTATGTAGCGTGAGATAGGCTACACATTTTGTCCGACCTTTGTCTGAGCCCATCATCAGACTACCTCAACAAGCACATCCAAACGGTAAATGTAAATGGATTGTTGTGTGTGGTTTACTTGGTCTTTTCTGAAGCTAAGGTGATCACAGAGCTAGGCCTATTCTACCCACTTAGTAATTGAGAAGGTGTTTTCACCTGGTCTAGGAACCTGATTCCCATACCAAACATCAATAGCCTCCTACCCTTAGCATGCAAGTTCATGAAAATTAATTCATGAAAATGACTCCAAACATGAACACAGGTTAATGACTGCATCCATTCATTCATGGGTTCTCTGGATCAAAACAATAACATCCCAGGTTACAATACAGTACGATGGACAGCTGCCCAGCTCTACCAAGTGACCACCTGCAGATGAGAGCTGAGTGGCCTAATCCATCCATCCATAGGAATGACTTGTGTTACTGAACGATAACAATCAGGCCTAGGTGTTATTCAGTGAGATATAACAACGTGTGTGTGTGTGTGTGTGCGTGCGTGCGTGCGTGTGCGCGTGTGTGTGTTATATCAAACGACTATCAGCATAATGATGAGAAGGAAGCACTGGGCACGATCAGGCTCTACATTAAAAACAAAAGTGAATCCTTTCAATGACAACCCGTGCTGGTACATTCAAGCCTCATGCCTCATTTTCATTAGATCACATATCAAAACAAGTTGTACTCTGCAAGTGACAATAACAAGATATGACAGTAGGCCTATCACAAATAATCAAATTACCAGAAAAGTAATGAATGTTAATGTAGATTTGTCCAACAAATGTGGCCCACATTGGAATAGGCACCTCATGCATATTTACGCATAGACCACTGGCCAAATCAAATCTCTCAAATCTAACTTTGGTGGCTGATTGAATTTCATCCAGAGACAGAATGTCAGTGTAGATTAACCTATAAAGGTGTGAAGCCTGGTTTTTGTCACACAAATCTCAGCCTCTCGATTGCAAGCCCCTGGGAGTATAGCTTAATAACGTACTCCGCCAAGCCAGTGAGTCACAGTGTAATCTTGGTTTCTCACAAGTAAAACTCTCTGGAATTTTGCCACTTCCCAATTAGTCAAGGGGTTGAACCAGTTCCAAACTCTGTGTTCTGGGGCTTGCATCACCGGGAGGAAATCCTGGTTGATTTCTCAACTAAAGCAGTTCCCTCCTCGCAAGGGACTTCCAAGACATTCTTTACGCATGGAGGAACTGACCACTGATTCCACTGATTCCCTGTATCTGTATTCATGGATGCCAAAACATTAAATAATGTATCTTTCGTCTCTCTGTGTTTCATTATTTTCGAACCAGGGTCTGTAGTGACACCTCTAGCACTGAGATGCAGTGCCTAGCTACAATGGCCCCTTTCCTAAATTAGCAATGGATGGAGATAGGGATTTGAACTTTACTTGGTTTTACTTAATTCTCCGTGCTGGCCAATGATTATACTGCCAATTTTGACAGTGATTCTTGCCTGAGAGGATGGAAGTTCAATATGTGGCTAGATGTAGTAGATGAATGTTAACTACCTGGCTCATCGTTGCCCATGAAATGAAGTTGGGCTAGCATTTTAGCCAGGTAGCCTAGGACAACAAAAAATAAAAGCGTGGACTGTATGACAGAGTCATAGACCGTTTTGGCAACATGAAAGAGAGGAGGACGGCATTGGCTTCTCTACAAGTAGGTTGAGTCAACATGATTTTTTTTACTTGCAAGCACACACACACAGAAATCAGTACCATGGACATATTCATCATATTTAGCTTATGTTGATTGGACTAAATTTTGTTTGGTATCTTTTAGTTGTCACTGTATTAGACTAAGCAGAGGTGAGTTGATGATGTTGAAATGGTGATGGAATATTCGCAGGCAGCTCCCGTTTTCTTTGCGACTTGCGGCAGCCTAACTCTCCATGGTTCTAAATCAATAGTTAATTAGTAATCTGAAAATGTCAGAAAGATGAACTTGCTTGACCATGCTGTAGGTCATGTAACTGTTTGTTACGTGCAATATGCTTTGTGGACTTCACCGGACAGATGTTGCTCTCCGGTTTTGTGATGAAACACAGGTGTGGTTGAATTTATTCTGCCTATGTGTCTTACTTGTCTCAGCCTAAAGCCTATATATCACAGTAGCAAGGCATATGAACTAGCAGGTTATAGAGCAAACAACGCAACTATCACAACATGGGTTGTAATATTCGGCAAAAAAATGTTATGGTTATTCAGACAGTTCAATGTAACATCAATAGGTTTAGGCTACTACATGATACTCCAATTTTCTCTACATTGTAATAACATATTAACACATGTAATAACGCATTCACTGACTGTTGTCTGCCTGTGGCCTAACCATGCAATTTTGGCTTGCACTCTGTGTTATACCTTCCCGCTCTCTCTGTTTTCTGTATATACTAACTGCACTGGAATCCCCCCGCACTGGTGGCTGACTAAGATAACGTACACACTGAAACCCATAAATACACGCACACACTCAAAACCCTTCGGGAGGGGCTCCAAAGACAAAGAACTCTGTCGAGAACCAATGGGATACTGACACCAGGCTGGAGAGGACTGTCTATCACCTACAAGCAACCTACCAGAAGCCAGGACTACCAGAATCTACCTACGTCATTTCAATGCATAAAATGAACTGCACAATATGTTTTTAGCTCTCTTCTTCCGATAGTTCCCTAAGAGCTGGACGAATGGGGGCCGTGCAGCACGTTTTGCCAGATATCATTACGCTTGAATAAACGGCCTTTACTATACCGTATCCACCTTGTCCAGAGTCTCATCTTGGTCTCGTTTCTCATGTAACTAATCATCAACAACATCCATCATGAGGTTGCTACAACCTAACCTATGAATAACATTTTACAACGTAGGTGCGTGGAGAGAAATTTGAGTAATCAAGGTGACAGGCAGTGACATATTCAATACCGCCTCGCACAATCTTGCCTGCATCTACTGTGGCTGATCTAGGTTGTAATCATTAGTCCAACAGTTGCAAACCAGACTTTATGTTGGACCAATTCAGTTATGTTTATACCCATTTTGTTCTGTTTGCTTCCGTTTAAGGAAGGTATTTCAACCGAATCGACAGAAGGAATACACCCCTGATCACACGCAAGAACCGTTCGCTTTCGTTTCAGGATGTGCCGGATAGTCGGACAAAACGAGTATCGTCACAGATATGGGACATTTTCTGGATGCGATTAAGATCCGAGTATTTTTTGTAATTATCCGTGATCTGGGGAAGAAAAGTTATTTTCGGGTGCCAGCAAGCAACTTTCTCACGTCAGTCAGAGTTTCTAAACCACACCGTACTGTCTTTGAGTCATTCATGCACGGTCTAAATAACTAAACTGGCTAGTTTGCCTGTCTGTAAAGAGAAGGGCGGGGTGTACGTTGATCCTGCTGCTCTGATTGGACAGAGTGAATTTGTATTTCTCTGTCCACTAGCATCATAAATTCACCCGATCGCTTTTCCTTGCATGTTTTCAGTCTTATCATTTACAATGCTGCTTCCTGTTACTATGATAAATCACATGGCAAGGATGTTGCTGTCAAGCTATCATCGTGCATAATATCTAACAAGTGGTGCAAGGGTACCGAGAAAAAAAAAATGAAACTAATGCGCATTCTAACTGAGTGACAGCAAACTTGTTAGCCGGCTGCAAGATTGGGACACAGACACAGACACACACCCTTCTGCACACTGCTATGTGTGTGCGGAAAAAACAGAAGCGCTTTAATGTGCTCCAAATCGGAAAAAAAATGCACATTAGGAGCACATTAAAGCGCTTCTATTTTTTCCGATCACGACGATCATCCGATCCGCCTATCAACTGTCAATTTACGGATACGATTATGAATACGAGTATCGCCATGTCTGCACAACCTTACTTTCATAGCAGCCACATACAAACAGCATGATCCCTGTAAGCTTGGATAATGCCTTCTCGCATCTATGCTCTCTCCTCCTCTCACCTTTTCCCTTCGCTTGTGGACTTCAGTGCACAACACATCAGCAGTCTGTGACCAGGCTGGAAAAATGTACAAGCCAAACCTTCATATCATAAACATTACACAAGCCTACATCTTTGTCACCATATTAGCTAACGTCAAGTCAACATAGCTACTAGAACTAACGCGTTAGTAAACCAATCATCATGCAGTACAGTGTACAGTTAGCAAGCAGTTTAGCAGTTACACCACAGGCCCAGATGACAATAAGCATGTCAGTTCATGCTGCAAGAGCTCTGATAGGTTGGAGGATGTCCTCCGGAAGTTGTCATAATTACTGTATATGTCTATGGAAGGGGGTGAGAACCACAAGCCTCCTAGGTTTTGTATTGAAGTCAATGTATCCAAAGGAGGTCGGAAACTAGCTGTCCTCCGGGTGCCACCCTACAGAGTGCTGTTGAGGCTACTGTTGACCTTCATTGCAAAACAGTGTGTTTTAATCAATTATTTGGTGACGTGAATATATTTAG
Organism: Oncorhynchus clarkii lewisi; assembly: GCF_045791955.1. Taxonomy (NCBI): domain Eukaryota; kingdom Metazoa; phylum Chordata; class Actinopteri; order Salmoniformes; family Salmonidae; genus Oncorhynchus; species Oncorhynchus clarkii. Next base: position 39,010,531 of record NC_092150.1, read on the forward strand.
TATAGTTTTATCTAAAAAGGTTAACTTTAACGTTTCACTGTTACACAATTTTTTATAAAAACTAACTTTCTTCCAAAATTAAGGAAAAGCAAGAGAGAGAGATATATTTGGTTGTATTTGTTTTTACTTTCACTTTCACTTAGCTAGCAGATGCAGCTATCTAGTTTAGCCTACTCAAACACCTGGCTAAAAAAGAGATGGATGCTATATTAGCTAGCTGGCTATAGCTATCCAACACTGGAACTCTTCCAAGTCAAGGTAAGCTTTTGGTTTTATTAATTTATTGCCACCGGGGCCACCAGTGCAACTGCTAAACTGATTTCTGACCGTACACTGTAATGCATGATTGTAGCATGTTAACACATTAGTTCAAGTAGCTATGTTGACTATGACGTTAATATGGTGACAACGATGTAGGCTATGTGTAGCGGTTAGCGGTCATGATATGGCTGAGAAAGGTTTTACAGTCTGGTCACAGACAGCTGATGTGTCGTGCACTGAAGTCCACAAGCGAAGAGAAAAAGTGAGAGGAGAGGGCGTGATCATGCTGTTTTTTTATGTGGCTGCTATGACTTTGTCCAATGGAAAGTCTCCTTTTCAACTTTTGGACTAATGATTACACCCTAAATCAGTTAGATGTGCATCTACGTTGTAAACTTTCATTCATTGGCTAGGTTGTAGCAACCTCATGATGAGTATCATGTAGAAGCCTAAACCTATCGATGTTACATTGAGCTGGGTGAATGGAATATAAATGAGAGTCATCGGCAACGACTGCCACTGACACACACGCACACAAACACACACACACATATACACACACACACACACACACACACACACACACACACACATCACAACTGCTGCTACCAGTCTCTTGTTATGATCGATAAATACTGCACAATTTAAACACATGCTCCCCAATCCCCCCTTCCTCTAAATATGAGAGGGTGACACAACAGTAGTAGGCTTGATTACCAACAACGATGAGATAGCCTACAGGGAGGAGGTGGGGGCTCTAGGAGTGTGGTGCCAGGAAAACAACCTCTCACTCAACGTCAACAAAACTAAGGAGATGATAGTGGACTACAGGAAACAGCAGCGGGAGCACCCCCTCCCCCATCCACATCAACGAGACCGCAGTGGAGAAGGTGGAAAGCTTCAAGTTCCTCTGCGTGCATATCACTTCCAAACTGAAATGGTCCACCCACATAGACAGTGTGGTGAAGAAGGTGCAAAGCTCTCTAGTGGGTGGTGCGGTCTGCCCAACGCATTACCGGGGACAAAATTCCTGCCCTCCTGGACACCTACAGCACCCAATGCCATAGGAAAGCCAAAAAGATCATCAAGGACACCAACCACCAGAGCCACGGCCTGTTCACCCCGCTATCATCCAGAAGGCGAGGTCAGTACAGGTGCATCAAAGCTGGGACCGAGAGACTGAAAAACAGCTTCTATCTCAAGGCCATCAGACTGCTAAACAGCCATCTCCAGCACATCAGAGGCGGCTGCCTATAGACATAGATTAGGAATCACTGGCCACTTTTAGAAATGGATCACTAGCCACTTTAATCAAGTTTCCGTATCTAGCATTACTCATCTCATATGTATAAACTGAACTCCACAATATTCTATGTTAGTCACTTTTAAATATGACCAATACATTTGATTTGAATATAAGACTATAAATTGTGCATTCCTGTATTATACTTATGCTAAAATGTTTATTATACTGAGATATTTACTTTGTTTATATTTTATTGTTTCTTATTATTGTTGCATTGTCAAGAATGAACCTGCAAGTAGACAATTCGTGGACGAGTATACCATGTGTATCCCGTACATACGACTAATAAAACTTCAAACTTGAAATTGCAAATGGCTATAAGAGTTTGTTTAACTTGCAATCTTTAACCAGAAATACATGTAGGCCTATGCATATTTAGGCTATAGGCAAACAGCCTGGATAAATGAGAAGACTCAAACAAAGACATTTGTTTAAACACTTTATAGATAAGCAGAAACAAATCTGCAGTAGCCTTTCTTCCCAGTTGAGAGACTTCAAGAGAGATCAAGATGAGGATCCGCTTGCGTTCTCACACCTGGACCACAAAAATGCATAGAATGTTGTGGTGATCTTGAGAGTAGCGGATAGTAGTCTAGGCTATATCTCACAAAAAAATGTCAAAGTGAAAAATAATTAATAGTTTTCCTTACTTGATATCTTGGTTCCTCTCTGAATCGCCACTGTCCCGCACAGTAACCGATAGTTATCCGGTCCGCGAATCACTAGGGTACAAATACCGAAGTTTGAATCTTTGTAAGTAGCCAATAGTTTGCCTCGAGCTATCACAAATACAAATGAGAGATAATACGTTACTTTGTTATAGACTGTATAAAAAAAGAACGGTTATAACATTGTTGGAAGGCAGCTACAGTTCCTTAGCATTCAAGTCCGGTGTGTCTCACCAGAGCTGTCCCCTATACCCGATATGAAGGTTACTGAAAGGCGCCACAACGAACGCTATACTCTATTTGGAGAAGGGAGTGGCGTGAGCCAATACCGTCACCGGAACTATCCCGCACCAAATAATAACACTTGCAATACGCATTAAAAGCACTATTATAATTTTTTTTTAAAACTTGTTCAATACAACATAACATTATTAACAAATCACAATTAAGTAGAAATTTGTCTAATACAAATACAACGTATTAATATAATTTTGCCCCATAGGCATTTACAATAGCATAATCATTAAAAACGGGAACAATTATCATGAAATTGCTTATGAGTACGATGTCACATTTTTAAAATGGAAAAAGGTTAATTATGTTTAGGCCTATATTTACCTTACATCAGTGGAGTGATCTCATCCTCAAGGTGAAGTCATAGGACAATTTCATAGCTGATTCATGGAAAGTTTGTAGCTTCAGTAAACATTTCGTATTTTGTGTAGTTAATGGGTAGCTGAAAGGTATAGTCTACACGTGTAATTCATGGTAGGTGTGTTAGTCTAACTGGCATATAGTAGACAGGAATAATAATTCATATTTGACCATATTTTTCTAAAGGGGTGCATGCTTATGGACTAATGTTTACCACCCTGAGGTGATAGTTATTTATCACATTATTCTATAATATTAATCACATTCCCTTGAAATTCCCTTCAAATCTTCTTCCAAAAACAGCCTTGGGGGATAGCTATTGTAGCTATTATTGTCGGATGAAGCATAAACCGAAGGATTACATTGATGTTTGCGTCACCCAAAACAAAGATCAGTGAAGAAGAAGCAAGGACACCAGCCTCCAGGCTCTGTTGTACTGTTCTCTACAAAATAACAAGAGACAACCCTGCCTGGAATTGAAAAATGAACCTCGCACTATGGAGGTGGATAGCTGATTGATTATATTTGAGTACACATTCCTTGCTTTCACCAAAGTAGAATTTCAGTCCTGAGCAACCTGAACAACCCATTTAAAATCTGTCCATCCCAGACCCAGTAGTGTCACTGGATCCGAAAGTAAATAGACAGACAGGGTGTATATCAGGGTCTCAATGCCTGGCATGAATGGACAGTCCCAGCCGTTCTGATTTAAAGTGAGGACAGAGGGTTCTGTCCTAACTCCTCCTTTAAAGAGTCACTGCAGTTGGTCAGATAGATTTCTCATCAGTGTTGAAGTCCTGAAACTAGTTTCTCTCACCATAGTAACTGGCCAAAAGCACAGTGTTGACTACAGATCAAAGGAGAGGGAAGAAGTTCCCACAGCCTAAAGTATGAAGCTTATCTCTTCAATTTCATATGATCTCCGTAGACTAATTCTTCAGATTAGAAACATATTTATTTGATCAAACAGGTGTTTGTAGTGGTTCCCCTCTACAAGGACCGCGGCTTTTGTGGAGCGATGGGTAACGATGCTTCGTGGGTGACTGTTGTCTGTGTGCAGAGAGTAGGGGTAGGGGCGAGGGGACGGACTAAAGTTATACTGTTACATAAACATGATAAATATCAGATCACATGACAAATGTGCATAATAGGTAATATGCATATCAGAGTAAATAGGTATCCTACCTCTACCTGGTCCTCTGTGAGGCATTAAAGGCATTAGATACTACACGTGGATAATAATAATTGGTCTAGGATAATTCATCTCTAATTCCCTGGGTGATTCAGTATGAGAGGCACACAGCCAAAGCAGAGGTAGGTGTTTGTTCCCTGACAGAGATGACAGTCTGCTTTATCAGTGAAACACAGTGTGACGCCTGGAGCCTAGTCCTTGTGTAACAAAAGACTGTTTTGCATGTAAGGACACAAAACAATTTTCCCACCTTTTCACAAAATCTTCTAAACGTTTTCCTTGTCTAACAGTCAGCAGATGTGGTTGCATTGTAAAGTTTGACTTTGACAGATCTTTGTTGTCAGGTAATGTGTCTGTGTGTGTGTGTGTGTTTCAAGATTCTACGTTTATTCGCGACATGCACAGGATACAACAGGTGTAAAACAGTACAGTGAAATTCTTACTTGAGCGCTCTTGCAGTGATGATAATAATAATAATTAAAAAAAACACAAAGAGGAAGCACAATATAAGTTGAAGAAACATGAGAATGCAAGTATATACAGGTCAATGGCAGTACCTTATTCAATGTGCAGGGGTACTGGAGTGGTTGAGGTGTATACACACAAAGTGACTGGTAGTAGGATATACATTGCCTTCAGAAAGTATTCACACGCCTTGATTTTTCCCACATTTTGTTGTGTTACAGCCTGAAGGTAACATTTATTAAATGGAGATGTTGTGTCACTGGCCTACACACAATACCCCATGATGTCCAAGTAGAATGAAGTTTTTATACATTTTTTCTAATTCATTAATTATTCATGCTTACCAAGACGATATTGAATGTTCCTGAGTGGCCTAGTCATAGTTTTGACTTAAATGGGCTTAAATATCTATGGCAAGACTCGCAAATGGCTGTCTAGCAATGATCAACAACCAACTTGATAGAGCTTAAATAATTTTTAAAAGAATAATGTACAAATATTGTACAATCCAGGTATGCAAATCTCTGTAATTTCTGCCACCTGGTATGGCAACTGCACTGCATGCAACCGCAGGGTCTTTCCAGAAGGTGGTGCGGTCTGCCCAACGCATCACCGGGGGCAAACTACCTGCCCTCAAGGACAGCTATAGCACACGATGTCACAGGAAGGCCAAAAAGATAATCAAGGTGCATCAAAGCTGGGACCGAGAGACTGAAAAACAGCTTCTATCTCAAGGCCATGAGACTGTTAAACAGCCATCACTAACATTGAGTGGCTGCTGCCAACATACAGACTCAATCTCTAGCCTCAATCTCTAGCCACTTTAATAATGAATAATTGATGTAATAAATGTATCACTAGTCACTTAAACAATGCCACTTTATATAATGTTTACATACCCTACATTACTCATCTCATATGCATATACTGTACTCTATACCATCTACTGCATCTTGCCTATGCCGTTCGTCCATCGCTCATCCATATATTTATATGTACATATTCTTAATCATTCCTTTACACTAGTGTGTATAAGGTAGTTGAGAAATTGTTAGATTACTTGTTAGATATTACTGCACGGCTGGAACTAGAAGCACAAACATTTCGCTACACTTGCATTAACATCTGCTAACTCTGTGTATGTGATAAAATTTTATTTGATTTGGGTGGTGGACCATTCTTGATACACACAGGAAACTATTGAACATGAAATACCCAGCAGCATTGCAGTTCTTCACACAAACCGGTGCACCTGTACTTACTACCATACCCCGTTCAAAAGCACATAAATCTTTTGTCTTGCCCATTTACCCTCTGAACGGTACACAAACTCATAGCAACACCATCATCCCAGAAACCCTAGACCCACTCCAATTTGCATACCGCCCCAACAGATCCACGGATGACACAATCTCCATTGCATTCAACACTGTCCTTTCCAACCTGGACAAAAGGAACACCTACATGAGAATGCTGTTCATTGACTACAGCTCAGCGTTCACACCATAGTGCCCTCAAAGCTCATCACTAAGCTAAGGACACTTGGACTAAACACCTCCCTCTGCAAAAACGGGCCGCCCCCCAGGCGGTAAGGGTAGGCAACAACACATCTGCCACGCTGATCCTCAACACGGGGGCATCTCAGAGTGCAATCTTAGTCCCCTCCTGTACTCCCTGTTTACCCATGACTGCGTGGCCAAGACGACTCCAACACCATCATTAAGTTTGCCGAGGACATAACGGTGGTAGGCCTGATCACCGACAACAATGAGACAGCCTATAGAGAGGTCAGATACCTGGCAGTGTGGTGCAAGGACAACATCCTCTCCCTCAACGTGATCAAGACAAAGGAGATGATCGTGGACTACAGAAAAAGGAGAGCAGAGCACTCCCCCATTCTCACTGACGGGGCTGTAGTAGAGCAGGTTGAGAGCTTCAAGTTCCTAGGTGTCCACATCACCAACGAACTATCATGGTCCAAACACACCAAGACAGTCGTGAAGATGGCCCGACAACACCTATTCTCTTCAGGAGACTGAAAAGATTTTGCATGTGTCCTCAGATCCTCAAAAGTTTTACAGCTGCACCATCGAGAGCACTGGTTCCATCACTGCCTGGTATGGCAACTGCTCGGCCTCCGACTGCAAGGCACTGCAGAGAGTAGTGCATATGACCCAGTACATAACTAGGGCCAAGCTTCCTGCCATCCAGGACCTCTTTACCAGACCGTAAAGACTCCAGCCACTCTAGTGATGTTCTCTCTGCTTCCGCACGGCAAGCGGAACCAGAGTGCCAAGTCAAGGTCCAAAAGGCTTCTTAACAGCTTCTACCACCAAGCCATAAGACTGCTGAACAGCTAATCAATTGGCTACCCAGACTATTTGCATTGATTGACCCCCCCCCCCCCCCCCCGCTGCCTTTTTTACGCTGCTGCTACTCACTTTACCCCTACCTCAATTATCTGGACTAACCTGTACCCCCGCACATTGACTCGGCTAACCTGTACCCCCTGTATATAGCCCCCGTATTGTTATTTTATTGTTTCTCTTTAATTTTTTTGTTTAGTTTATTTAGTGAATATTTTTCTTAAAACTGCTTAGTTGGTTAAGGGCTTGTAAGTAAGCATTTCACGTTAAGTTCTACACCTGTTGTATTCGGCGCATGTGAAAAATACAATCCGATTTGATGTTCAGAATCCATGTCTCAATTGTCTCAAGGCTTAAAATCCTTCTTTAACCTGTTCACCCCACCTTAATCTACACTGATTGAAGTGGATTTAACAACTGACATGAATAATGGATCACAGTTTTCACCTGGATTCACCTGGTCAGTCTATGGCATGGAAAGAGCAGGTGTTCTTAATGCATAAGTGTTGCTTTCCACTTTCTGGAGGACCGAGTTTTGAAATCAGTGGAAATAGAGTATGATTGCTAAGGAGATGGAGAAAACACCTGTCTCCGGATTACATCTTCAAACTAAGGGCAACCATGGCATCCGTAACAAGGAGAAGCTTCCATCCATGATGTATACAGGTAAGATAGTCTAACTAGCTACATTTTCAGATATGACACGTTTCTAATTTTTTCAGAAAGTTGTTTTCATTTCAAGTTAAATTGTGCTGTTAACTAGCTAGCATTAGCTGGCTGGCTTACTAGCTAACGTTACATGCATGATCTTATTATGCATTCCTTTTGCTTTGCTAGTTATAGCCTAATGTTAGCTAGCTAGCTAACATTGAACCTGGTTGGTTAGCTACCTGTAGATTCATGCAGGGTACTAACACCATGAGCTGGGATAATGGTTCATTGTTTACCTAGCTAGCTACATGGCTTAACAAAAGACTTCACTATGCAAGTAACCATTTCAATAGAATGTCACTGCAAACAACTGATAGACGTAGCTGAGGAATTTACGATCGCTCAACACAGGTTGAATATGGCCGGTGTCAGTAAACGTTGGCAAAAAAGCATACATTTTTGCCAGCAGCACGGTTGCAGTCACCAACTCTCTGGATAACATAAAAACGTGTTTCACCTGTCTTGTTCTTGTCTTCACCCCCCACCAGGTGTCTCCCATTTTTTCCCATTATCCCCTCTGTATTTATACCTGCATTTTTTGTTTGTGTGTTGCTAGTTCATCTTGCCTTGTCAGGTCATTCCAGCATGTTTCCCATTTTTTCTGTTTCTCAAGTTTGTTTTCTAGTCTTCCCGGATCTGACCATTCTGCCTGCCCTGACCCTGAGCCTGCCTGCTGTTCTGTCCCTGATTGAATCTGACTTGGATTATTGACCTCTGCCTGCCCCCTGTTTTAAAATACATTTCTGAGATTATAACCGTCTGCTTCCTGTGTCTGGGTCTTATCCTGAGTCGTGATAGTACAAACTGACCATGACTGACCCGGCAGACTGGGACCAGCTCCTCCCAAGGAGCTACTTCAAAACCTTATGAAAGCACTCCAGATCTTAGCGGAAAAGCCAATACCATGCTTTCAATGCATTGCTGGAGCAATTACACCGATTATCTACTAGGCAGCAAACCACTATGCAAACCCCTAGACTCTCAGTAATCCCGCTACCAGCGGTGCTTCTACCCAGCCTACTCTGGCTTCCCGGGAACCCCACTTACCTCCTTCGGAGCGCTACGCTGAAGATTCACAAACCTGCCAGGCATTTCTCTTCCAGTGCTCCCTCATCTTCAAGCTGCAGCCCTCTTTGTTTCACTCGGATCGCTAGAAGATAGCTTACCTGATAACGCTGATATCCGGGTGGGCATTCGCCTGGTCTACGGTGCGGGAGCAACAAGTGTGTGGCAGTGGTTAGAAAGGTGTTCGATTCACTGTTGTCCGGGAGAGAGGCTGCTCGGAAGCTACTTCAACTGCGTCAAGACTTCCATAGTGTGGCCTCCCGGGTGGCGCAGTGGTCTAGGGCACTGCATCGCTAGCTCTGTCGCAGCCGGCCGCGACCGGGAGGTCCGTGGGGCAACGCACAATTGGCCTAGTGTCGTAGGGATATCCTTGTCTCATCGCGCACCTACAACTCCTGTGGTGGGCCGGGTGCAGTGCGCGCTAACCAAGGTCACCAGGTGCACGGTGTTTCCTCCGACACATTGGTGCGGATGGCTTCCGAGTTGGAGGCGCGCTGTGTTAAGAAGCAGTGCAGCTTGGTTGGGTTGTGTTTTGGAGGACGCATGGCTTTCGACCTTTGTCTCTCCCGAGCCTGTACGGGAGTTGTAGCGATGAGACAAGATAGTAATTACTAACAATTGGATACCATGAATTTGGGGGTAAAATGTACAAATTTTAAAAAGACTTCCGTAGTGTGGCACACTACGCGTTAGATTTTCGCACTATGGCCGCAGAGAGTGCCTGGAACCTGGAATCTCAGTTCGACACATTCCTTCATGGATTATCGGAGTTGTTTAAAGATGAGCTTGCAGCCAGGGAGCTTCCCAAGGACCTCAACTCTCTCATAGCCTTGACCATGCTCGATAGGCGGTAAGAGGGAGAGGAGGTCTGTTGCCGGTCATACTCCCTCGTCAACGACTCCCACCTCACCTCAAAGGAATCCCAGAAGTCCCTGACGTCTACCATACCGGGGGAATCCGATGTCACCCAAGTTCCCTCGGGAATCACAGAGGGCTGTCGACTCGCCTTCTCCGGAGCCCATGCAACTGGGCAGGGCTAGATTGTCTCCTGCTGAACACTTACACAGACTGAGCACCAAGAGCTGTCTGTATTGTGGAACGACAGGACATTACATTTCTACATGTCCATTAAAAGACCAGGCTCATCAGTAGGTACTAGTACGCCAGGCCAAATCTCTCATTCCCATGAACGCTGGATGATAGTACATAGAGCCATGACTACATGGAACTCTATTCCACATCAAGTAACTAATGCAAGCAGTAAAATTAGATTTAAAAAACATAAAAATACACCTTATGGAACAGCGGGGACTGTGAAGCAACACAAACATGGGCACAGACACATGCATACACACACTCACACGATAACATACACATGTTGTAGTGGTGGAGTAGGGGCCTGAGGGCACACAGTGTGTTGTGAAATCGGTTAATGTATTGTAATGTTTTAGGCTGTATCACAACTGGCTGTGATTGGGAGTGCCATAGGGCGGCGCACAATTGGCCCAGCGTCGTTAGGGTTTGGCCGGGGTAGGTCATCATTGTAAATAAGAATTTGTTCTTTACTGACTTGCCTAGTTAAATAAAGGTTAAATATTTAAAAAATAGATACAGTAAATGTACTGGAAACTCTATTGAACAAAAACTCCATGAGAAAATCTGTTGGCCAGCAAGTGAGAGGGTTTTCAGCAGTTGAATTACACGCGTGTGAAGCCTGTTACGCACCTCGATAAGGTAAGTCTGAATACTAACTACAGAGAATTGCGTAGGGAAGTTGTACGTTTGTCTGAATTAGGTCCCACGTGCATAGTAAAATAAATAAAACACTCAAAACAAATAAACACTAGAAGACAATTCAACGTGGTAGGCTTGTGTAGCCGGCAGTGCATAGTTCACTCTCAATAGGCTACACACAATCACAGTGGATAAGATCATGGTTTGGATTTGATTTGACCTAGGAGGGAGACAGCTGTCAAAGAGCATGTGTGAGACAGTACTGTAGGCTACATTATCAGCCAGGTCCCCCGTGATTACAAGCTTAGATTATTGGACGTCCATCCATGTCTGAGTATGTCGGGAGATGACGTGGAAACCACCCACTAACCGCCCACTAGGGGCATCAGTGAGTGTTGAGAAACATGGAGGAACATCTAATTCTGATGTGAGAATGTCAGAGCTTGTTGACATTACAGTATGTCAGGATTGTCCTTACATCCATAATAAAGGGGTGACATCATTCTCCTCTCACCATGTATCATCCCACTGCATGTAAGAATGATATCATCCTCCCGGGAGAGTGGTCACATGGTGCACTGCATGCGGATTAATAATACATAAAGAGATTCTTCCATTTGAAGTGCTGAGTAGACGGCCGTAGCCTATATTAGGGTCGAATATTGTCCTGGTATTTTACAAATGTTCCATCCTGAAAATAAATCACTTTTCTCCTGGGAAACTCGGTATTTCCCACCAAAACCAGAAGTGTCATTCTAAAGCATATAAATATGTCAGGATTTGATTAGAGCTTTGATGGGCATGAAAATTCAAGCCTGATGCTACCTGAGCCTGATGAGCCATAAGTTAAAGACATTTTATGAGCCCTACGTTATAGACATTTTATGAGCCCAAGGCCATAAAAGCCCAAATGATTGTGCCGTTATCCAATAAATAGCCTATGATAAACAGTAGGCTATATGCTACTGCACATTCCTCGCAACAGGAAAACATAAAAGCCCACACTATGCTCTCTTCGTTAAATAAATGAAACAAGCTCCAGTAGGCACATTTTTGTGGACTGAATTATTTGGACTGGAATTACTCACCTTGTTCAAACCATGAAGCTGGCAGAGAACATGCGTTGCTGGTGCAGGACATGCGGCCTACAAAGTTCATATGCTAGCGAATTTTATAAACATTTTGAAATATAACAGGGCCTATTTTACACTATTTTATACTTAGTAGTCTGACGCATATACTGTCATAATATTTCCCCTAGTGTTGTGCGATGTGCATTTTAGCCTCATCTCTCTATTGTTGCAACAGTAACCAGGATTCACCTGACCAAGTGATGTTTTTCCACTCCTCAATTGTCCAGTGTTGGTGATCACATGCCCACTGGAGCCACTTCTTGTTTTGAGCGGAAACCAGTGTGGTCGTCTACTGCAATAGCCCATCCATGACAAGGATCGACAAGTTGTGCATTGCGAGATGTCATTCTCACACACTTTACATTTGAGTCATTTAGCAGACACTCTTATCCAGACTGACGTACAGTAGTGAGTGCAAACATGTTCATACTTCTTTCATAATGGTTCCCCATGGGAACAATCCTGGCATATGCAAGCACCATGCTCTACCAACTGAGCTACACAGGACACAAGGGACAACCTGCTGTTGTACTGCGCTGTTATTTGTCTGTTTGTGGCCTGTTAGCTTAGCTTGCACAATTCTTGCCATTCTCATTCGACCCCTCATCAACAAGCTGTTTTCCTCCCACAGGACTGCAGCTGACTGAATGTTTTTTGTTTGTCACACCGTTCTCGGTAAACCCTAGACACTGTCATGTGTGAAAAGCCCAGGAGTGCGGTCGTTTCCTGAGGGACTGGATCCGCTTAGGGACTGAGTCGCTTAGGTCACTAGTTTTGAAAATTCGAACATTCTGTCGAACAGTAAATTAAAAATGTAATGCCTCGACACTTGCCTTTCTGCTTTACATAGCAAGCCAAAGCCATGTGACTCATGTGTCTGTGGGGCTATCCGTTTTTGTGAACGGGGAGATGTATCTAATAAACTGTCCGGTAAGTGTAGGTGCGTCCCAATAATGTATCCTTTCTCCTGAAGTGGGTGGAAGGAGAGAGGCCCAGGCTGGTGTTGGAGAGGTAAACTCAGTTTAGCAGGGTCATGACTGCAAACATGGGTTGGCACATCAATTCTTTGACATACTATTGATTAATAACCTCTACAAGTCTAAGCATGGGGGTGTCTACTAAGCTAACGTATGGAATTGTTTTAAAATGCTCATACCATGAATCATTAAGCTATTTGATTTAAAATTTTAGGACCCCTGTATGTATAAAAAAGACAGTTGAAGTCGGACGTTTACGTATACTTAGGTTGGAGTCCTCAAAACTCGTTTTTCAACCACTCCACAAATTTCTTGTTAACAAACTATAGTTTTGGCAAGTCAGTTAGGACATCTACTTAATGCATGACAGAAGCAATTTTTCCAACGATTGTTTACAGACAGATTATTTCACTTATAATTCACTGTATCACAATTCCAGTGGGTCAGACGTTTACATACAGTAAGTTGACTGTGAATTTAAACAGCTTGGAAAATTCCAGAAAAAGGATGTCATGGCTTTAGAAGCTTTCTGATAGGCTAATTGACATAATTTGAGTCAATTGGAGGTGTACCTGTCAATGTATTTCAAGGCCTACCTAAAATTGTAGACCTCCACAAGTCTGGTTCATCCTTAGGAGCAATTTCCAAATGCCTGAAGGTACCACGTTCATCTGTACAAACAATATTACACATGTACAAACACCATGGGACCACGCAGCCATCATACCACTCAGGAAGGAGACGTGTTCTGCCTCCTAGAGATGAACGTACTTTGGTGCGAAAAGTGCAAATCAATCCCAGAACAGCAAAGGACCTTGTGAAGATGCTGGAGGAAACAGGTACAAAAGTATCTATATCCACAGTAAATCGAGTCCTATATCGACATAACCTGAAAGGCCGCTCAGCAAGGAAGAAGCCACTGCTCCAAAACCGCATAAAAAAGCTAGACTACAGTTTGCAACTGCACATGGGGACAAAGATCATACTTTTTGGAGAAATGTCCTCTGGTCTGATGAAACAAAAATATAACTTTTTGGCCATAATGACCATCGTTATGTTTGGAGGATGAAGGGGGAGTCTTGCAAGCTGAAGAAGACCATCCCAACCGTGAAGCACTGGGGTGGCAGCATCATGTTGTGGGGGTGCTTTGCTGCACAAGGGCCTAGTGCACTTCACAAAATAGATGGCATCATAAGGAAGAAAAATTATGTGGACATCCCGACTCCGGGATGCTGGCCTTCTAGGCAGAGTTCCTCTGTCCAGTGTCTATTTTTTTGCCCATCTTAATCTTTTGTTTTTATTGGCCAGTCTGAGAAATGGCTTTTTCTTTGCAACTCTGCCTAGAAGGCCAGCATCCCGGAGTCGCCTCTTCACTGTTGACGTTGAGACAGGTGTTTTGCGGGTACTATTTATTGAAGGTGTCTGTTTGGGACTTCTGAGGTGTCTGTTTCTCAAACTAGACACTCTAATGTACTTGTCCTCTTGCTCAGTTAATAGTAGTAGGAATATTAGTAGTAGTCAAAATCACATTTTTATTTGTCACATGCTTCGTAAACAGGTGTAGACTGACAGTAAAATGTTTCCTTACTGGCCCTTCTCAACAATTCAGAGAGAAAAAAAAAGTAAATAGAAGAAAAAATAGTAGTTGTACTGCTAAAAGTCTTTACATCCTGTGCATAGCTTGGAGATGAAGTGTCTGGTGCGGTGCGCAAGACTTCTCTAGCAAGGGCTTTACAATTTTCCAATATTCCAACTAGTGCTCTGACCTGAATGAATGAATAAGAGGTTGAAATACATATCAGTAACAGTTGTTTATTGCATTGGAGGGTTCAGGGAAGGAACTTTAATTATGGCATGGCTGAGATAAACACTGCTGTCTGACTCAGAGGAAGTAGCAGACAAGAAAAACAGCTCTCATACAAAAGCAATTTAACCAAAAAATCTCCCGGAACTAAACAACTTAAAGAATGGAGGCTTAAAAGACCTGTATTTAATTGCAATGCATTTGTTCCCAATTCCAATCCCATAAGACTTATTGGATATTGGTTTAAATTTACATTTCAAAAGAACACCCTGTTTAGGCTAATCTTTCCTCTAAAGTATGAATATATAATGCACTCGAGCACAATGCAATACATGTAAGCCTATTGTTGGGGAATAATCAGAATTAGTTGGTAACATAGGTAAGATGTTTTATATTCATCATATATTTGTAAGTTACTTCTCATCAGAATGTTTATTTTTGTATAATACTGTGGCCGGGTTGCAGTCATCTGTTCTCTGTCAGGACTAAGTTACTTGGGCCGCAGAGAGGGGAGAGGTCAAGCGTGTATCTCTTGGCTCCACAATGTCTGTGTGCCAGTCAATGTGTTTCTGTGATCTTGTCAAGATAGGGTGGATGTGATATATGCCTGTTGATATGAGGATTTGTTTTATGGTTCTGAGTTTGAGAAAATAACATAGTTTAGGAGACAAAGCTGAACAATAAATTATGGCCAATGCTGTCTGGCTATGTGTGTCTTTGCTATAAAGGATCTCAGTTGCAATGTGTAAGGACTCTCAGAGAATTCATTTATAGACACTGAATTGATCTGAGAGTCACAGGGTTGTGATTGAGCTCATATAATTAAAGATGGACTTTCTGATAACTCTGACTTGTGTGCGGTTTGCTCTCATGATTTGGTAAATTGAGGAAATTTCCACGACACTATACATACAGTATGTCCTAAAATACTAGGCTACATTACTGAGAATTTGGGGCGTTCCTGCATGTGGGCATTCCTGCATCTGCTGGAACCCCTCTTTATACTTCTATTGGTCAATTTTGAAGGTAGTACTCCGGTGCACAGGCGGGAGCACTCATGGACAGTATGTGGCGGCGATGCACCATAACGTTGGATGCCAACCACTGATAAACCCAACAGAAAAAGAAGGACACTGTTGACTAGCTAGCTACGACTCCAGTACACAGCAGGCAGGAGTGGCACCGGTGGCTATCTAGCTAGGACACTGGTAGACAGCGTCCTTCACCCCTGCCTGTCGGGCATTGCTTTCCCGCAGTTCTGTTAACGATGGCGAGGGGAGGTGGGAGCGAAGGACTCTGTGCTAGCTAGCTAGGTGTGACTCTGGTAAACAGCAGGCAGGAGGTGGGGTGACACCAGTAACTAGCTAGCTAGGACACCGGTAGACAGTGGTAATTTCAGATGTTTTGTTTTGTTTTATAGTATGTGACATTTAAAAAATTGAGTATACTTTGCCCGCATGTCATACTCATTTCGGCTTTGACAACAGCTGATAATCAGGTATGGGGATGTGCTACTGAAATTAACCGATAACGCTAAACAACGCACTCACGCATGACGCATTCTCAGTATGCGAAAATATGTTTTATAGTACGTGAATTTTCGAAAATTGAGTATTGTTTAAATGCCAGGATGTTACTCATTTCGGTCTCTTCATCTAGTAGAATTCAATGCACACTTCCCACAATACGTTGGAAGATGTGGGGCCTAGTTCTCTTCAAGGAACCTAACAACAAAACTACAGCACTTTGTTTGCACTAATAAATACAGTATGTTGAAACGGAACATAATTATCCTGTTTCTATAACGACACAGGGCAAGACCCAGATGCAGACACAGAAGGCAGATGGTTTGAGTCTCTGATATTTATTAAAATACAAGGTGTAGGCAATAGGCAGGTCGAGGACAGGCAGAAGTTCATTAACCAAGTCAGTCTGAAAGGTAAAAGTCTGAATGGTCACGCAGGCAGGCAGAACAGGTCAGAACCAGGAGCGCTGGAAAACAGAGACCAGGAAAAACAGGAGCACGGAAAAACATGCTGGTAGGCTTGACAAGGCGAACTGGCAACCGACAAACAAATACAGGTATAAATACACTGGGGATAATGGGGATGATGGAGGACACCTGGAGGGAGGTGGAGACAAGCACAAAGACAGGTGAAACAGATCAGGGTGTGATAGTATCTGTCTTTAGTCCTTTATAGATAGCATATATGGGCTACGATACAGGTCAAATGGGATATTCTGCCTATAACCAGTGTCGTGTCTTTGGCTATGCCGGATTAAGTGATATGACATGCTATTCTATAAAATAATTTCTCTGTAATTAATATTACCTGATTAAGCTAATCAGGTAATTGTAATTAACTAGAAAGTTGGGGCACCAACTGTTTTCTTCCGAATAAACTCTTAAAGACCTAGTAATCTTTTGCATCAGTAGCAGTCACTATTTAATCGTCACTTTATTCAGTCTCATCTGAAAGTTGTACATTCTTGGTTATCTTCACGAACCTTGGCTAACAAGTTGAATCAGCAATACAAAATTTGGTTTAATTATTTATTTAATCACACAGAATTACATACACAGAATGGATCATACATTGATTACAAATGATGTCATAAAGGAAAACGTCCCTAGCAGACGGAACAGATATGACGGCTGGTTACACAAAAAAAGGGGGTTGGGTTTTGAATGAGAGAGCGGGAAGACTGAGGAACAAAGAGATTTTATGTCTCTATCGGGCCATAAGCAGCTATGCTATCGTATATACAGTATCTTATGCATTCTAAATAACCGCACATTTGAAAAAGGAAAATGCAATAAATATTTACTCTGAGCTGCGCTTCGGTAGATTGGTTGTAGATAGACGGCAGGGTTGTCCAGCATGGATCTCTTGTCCTCTGAAGAATGTCTAGTGGTGAACTGGAGTGTGGTAGAATGGATACACTTCTTTAGTGAATAAGAGTTCAAAGTTCATACCAAGTTGCCATGCTATCTGCTCATGCTATTTTCTGGCTGGTATAGTCAAATTGTATCCTTCCGGTGTGTAGGTCGTGTAGACCTTCACGTTGAGATTGGAGTCTAATTTCGTTAGGTTCCTGTCGTTCAACCAGAGCTCACGCTGAGGTTGGCTTAGTTCTGTAGGTGACCTTGTCCTTTTAACGCAAGGACTGCAAGTCCTCACGTCCTTGGAACAGGAAGTAGAATTTTCATCAACAGAGTTTATATTGTGGTGAAAGAAGGGCGTGTTTCATAGTTTACAACCAAAGTCTGTTCACTTGGGCGGGGCCTCTGAGTGAGCATAGTTTCTCTTTGACAAACCGTTCTCGCATTTCATAAGCTAAAATTACCTTTCATCATTTCACTAATAGTTTCATATTTAATCATTTTAATTGCACAACAACTCCATGTGAATCTGATAACTAGAATGTGTCGACTTAAAGATACAGTTTATGTCATCCTATCATCAGTAATCATGTCTCAGACGCCAACTGACCTGACATCATATTCACTAAGTACCAATACATGGGGCGCTAGAGAGCGTGCTATGGAGTAGACGTGCTTTGCTAGAGCTCCGCTCTATTTTGAAACAAATTAGTATTTATCTTAACCTCTCACGACCCATAACTTCAAACAAACATGACAAATGGAAAAGGCACCAAAAAAGGGGGCACTAAACAAGATAATTTGAATGAGAGACAACGAACCAATTTCAACGTCGTCGAACCACGAGGAGTTATCTGAAGAGGCTAGCTTCCAAGAGTTACCCACAGAGCCTACTCAAAGTAACATACTGGCTGCCATAAACTCACTAAGCAAGAAGGTGGACACAAGGTTGGCTGATATCTCAAAGAGTATTGGGACTTTGGCCGAAACTGTGAAGGCAACTCAGGGAAGGGTGCATGAGGTTGAGCAGACGACAGTCGATCACGAGGCCAGGCCAAGGGCGGGCCACCAAGGCCATTCATTGTACGGCTGCACTATCCCCAGACCAGGGATCTCATCCTCAAGCTGGCTAGTCAAAAGTTCCCCCTTAACATCAACGGAGCCAGGGTGTCTTTCTACCCCGATCTTACCTTGGAGGTGAATAACCAACGGAAAGAGTATGATGAGGTACGCAAAAAAATGCAGGGCGGCCAACATCTGATATGTATTCCTCTTCCCAGCCCGGTTTAAGGTGACAGTCGAAGGATCGACACGTACGTTTGACAACCTAAAAGAGGCCGATCTGTTCGTGACAAGCAAGTTACCTGGCTGAGGATACAGAACGGCTGTGTCAGCCGGCTAAATGACCAAATACAGGCCAGGAATGGGTTTGAATTTTTGGCTTTTCGATTAGAAGGGACTTATATGATAGGTGAGATGTTGTGGCTAATATAGCATTGTTTAGCATATCATGTTTTAGCGCCACTCACCCCCTAACGTGAGAGTTAAGTGTTGTGTTATTTAATATTAGTTTATATGCGGAGCATCTATAGACGAGTTAGTTCAAGCTGTATGTCTAGACACCCTAAGGTTTGTGTGTTAGCCAAGGAGTGCTTCGTTTGGGGAAGTCACTCAGTAAAGGGACGGGAGGGGGGATGGGGTCTGTGTTTTATGTTCACGTTTATTATTTGTACAGGTGGCATGACAAGCTCCCGCACGGCGGGACGTTTTTCTTCAGGGTTTTGTATGACAGCAACAATTTGCTCTAAAATAAGAAATGCCACATAGTGACAGAGCACAGAGTAGACCAGGTGGAATAAAGATAGTCAGCTGGAACTGTAATGGCTTAGGGCATGTGGTGAAATGAGCTAAGATTCTCTCTCATCTTAAATCACTGGGTGCTGACATAGTGTTTCTTCAAGAAACTCATATTAAACGCTCCGCTCAGGCCAAGCTACGAGTCGGCTGGATCGGTCAGATATACCAGTCTAACTTTGATGCAAAAGCGAGAGGGGTAGCAATCCTGATAAGGAAAAACATTCCTTTTGTTTACTCATCCTCGATTTCAGATCCTAATGGTCGGTATATTATTGTGGCTGGTACACTGAATTCAAAACCAGTAACCTTGGTCAATTTATATGGACCCAACTTCGATGATGCATTATTTTTTCAAAGGGTATTTAAGGACATACCAAATATCTTGGATACAAGTGTTATTGTTGGAGGGGACTTTAACTGTACGTTAGATCCTCTTTTAGATAAACAGCTATCAAGGTCACTTCAACAATCAAATGCCAGTGTCTGTCTAAATACATTGATGACAATCCTTAACATTGTCGATATTTGGAGACTGACGCACCCAACAGACAGGGATTACTCTTTCTTTTCATCAGTTCATAAATCATATTCCAGAATTGACTATTTTTTGTTGGACTCCAAACTAATTTCAGCAGCTGAGTCGGTTACCTATCATCCTATTCTAATTACGGACCACTCTCCTGTGTCCATGGTGCTGAAACTCGACAGTATGTCGACAGGTCGGCGACCGTGGTGCTTAGACGCATACCTGCTGAAAGATGAGGCTTTTTGTCAGTATTTGAAGGAGCAGATTGCCTTTTTCCTCTGAACTAACGACACGGGGGATGTTGACGACTCCACCCTTTGGGAATCTCTAAAGGCTGTGATTAGAGGTTATATTATTTCTTATACATCAGAGAGGAAGAAACGCGCCAATACTAGGCTGAGAGAAATTGAAAGAGAGTTAGGGGAACAGGAGAACGTTTTTAGGACGAATTCCTCGTATATAGTCCTTGAGAAGATCAAAGTTAAAATATGAATATAATACCATCCTTTCGAAACGGGTGGGCTCTTTACTTGCTAGAACGCAACAAAGTTATTTTGAACTGGGTGACAAATCACATAAATTATTAGCAAGACAGCTAAGGCATGTACAGGCATCTAGAGCTATTCACAAAATAAAAGACAAGGGTAAAATAGTAACAGATCCGCAGGATATTAATAAATGCTTTGCGCAGTTTTACTCAGAGCTATACCAATCAAAATGCGATGCTACTGATCCACAAACTATGGAACGCTTTCTCGCTGAATGTGAACTTCCTAAACTAGACAGGGGGGCAGCTGCTGCACTCGATGCAGGGATAACTTTGGAGGAAATTAACACAGCGATAGCACAATTTCCAAACAGCAAGGCCCCTGGGCCCGATGAATATGTAATAGAATTCTATAAGAAGTACTGCGCCAGTCTATCTCCACTTATGTTGCGAATGTTTAAACAATCCAAAGAAAATGCCAAACTCCCGCTAACACTGTATGAGGCTACAAGAGCACTGATCTTGAAAAAAAGATAGAGATTCCATGGAGATGTCGTCTTATCACCCCGTGTCGTTACTCCCCATAGAAAACAAGGTGTTGACAAAGATATTGGCAAACCGATTGAAAACGTATATTTCCGACATCATTCACCCTGACCAGACAGGTTTTTATCCCGGGCCGACATATATACTACAATTTGAGACGCGTTTTCAACGTAATTTATCACGATCATAAGGTTGAGGCAGTGGTAATAGCTCTTGATGCAGAGAAGGTTGAGGCCGTGGTAATAGCTCTTGATGCAGAGAAGGTTGAGGCAGTGGTAATAGCTCTTGATGCAGAGAAGGCGTTTGATCGGATTGAGTGGAAGTATATGATGTCGGTTCTGGAGCACTTCGGGTTTGGAAAGGAATTTATTAATTGAATAAGAATTATTTATGCACACCCAATGGCGCGTCCATGGTAACCAATCAAGAAATGTTGCAGTCATTCCGCTTGTTCAAGGGGTGCCGACAGGGGTGCCCTATTTCGCCTGCTCTCTTCGCTATAACCATGGAACCCCTTGCTACTTGCATTCGGGCATGTGCCTGTTACGGTTTTCTTCCGTCGAAGGAGAGGCGGACCAAAATGCAGCGTGATTATTTCGATACATCTTTAATAAAGAATATAACGAACAAATACAAAACAAGAACTGTGAAAACCTAAACAGCCTTATCTGGTGCAAACAAACACAGAGACAGGAACAATCACCCACGAATATGGCTGCCTAAATATGGTTCCCAATCAGAGACAACGATAAACACCTGCCTGATTGAGAACCACTCCAGGCAGCCATAGACTATTCTAGACAACCCCACTAACCCCTATCCCATAACCGACAACAAACCCCTTGATAAAACACACCACATAAAATAACCCATGTCACACCCTGGCCTGATCAAAATAATAAAGAAAACACAAAATACTAAGACCAGGGCGTGACAGTGCCGATATAGCTTCGGTTAAAATAAAGGACACACAGCACAAAATGTCCCTATATGCAGACAATGTTCTTTTGTTTTCGTCCAAGCCTAAAACTTCTATTCCACCCTTACTTAACTTGATAAACACATTTGGCTCCTTCTCTGGCTACAAGATAAACTGGCAAAAAAGTGAGTTGATGCCAATATCACGGCCTGTGGATATGCAATTTCTGCAATCTACCCCGTTTAGAACAGTGATGGACAAGTTCACAAGCCTTGGCATTGTAGTGACAAGAGACCTTGATCAGCTATTGAAAGCGAATTGGGAAATGAAAATATATCAGCTTAAACAAAATATAGATTTTTGGAAAACTGCCTATCTCCTTGGTTGGTCGTATAAACGCTATTAAAATGGTTGTCCTACCCAGGTTTCTTTACCTCTTCCAATGTCTACCCAATTTCATACCACAAAGATATTTTAAGAAACTGGATTCAATAGTAACTCCATTTTTATGCGATAACAAGGCAGCCAGAATTTCAAAGAAGCATTTATGCAAGTACAAGATAGAGGGGGGCTTTGGCCTTCCTCACTTTAAACTGTATTATTGGGCTGCTAATCTGAACATTGTGTCTTTCTGGAGGGAAAGTTTACCTGCGATGAGACAGAAGGATATGCCTTCATGGCTTTTGATTGAGCAGGCCTCCTGTCAACGTTCCTCACTCCCTGCACTTGTTAATAGCCCATCATATGTGAAAAAATCCACTTATGACTCTAACCCAGTCATTTGTCATACGCTTAGGATCTGGAAACAGATTAGGTATTTTCTTAACATACCCACTGTATACCCAGAAGCCTACTGGATAACTTATTTGTATTGCTTTTAATCTTTTTAAATGAATATCTTATTAACACTTTGTTCTAGCTAGCTATTTGTGTAGGTAGCTATCAAGTAAACTCAATGTTATAGCCTGAACCATGCTTTCCACCCCGCATTGGATGATGTGGTGTTTTCACAGTGGAGGGAGAAGGGGCTCACAACAATTGGTAATCTATACATAGATGGTCAGTTAGCTTCATTTCAACAATTACAGGGAAAGTTCAACATGCAACAACACATTTTTTTCAGATACCTCCAAATCAGGAATTTCGTAAGGACACGTATCCCACAGTATGGCATGAAGCCAAATAGTCCTACATTAGATAGATTTATCCTTGTCAAACCCCATTCAAAAGAGTCGGTCTCTAGACTATATGATGTGCTACAGGCCCACATAGAGGTATCCACAGACACCATTAAAAGGGCTTGGGAACAAGAACTTGGTTCAGAAATCTCAGATGAGGACTGGGTAGAAGCTCTCAGGAATATAAACCACAGTTCAGTGAATGCCAGACACAACCTTGTACAGTTTAAGGTGATACACACGTTACATTACTCAAAAGTGATATTCATAAAATATTCCCGGACAAGCAGGATGAGGGGACGTTGACCCACTTATTCTGGACATGTCCTAAGTTACATGTTTACTGGGCTCTCATTTTTGATTACTTATCTAGAGCCTTTGATAGAGTTCTAGCCCCAGACCCATTGATCGCTCTGTTTGGTACAGTTGATCGGAATAACCAGGAGGAGAAGCTGTCTCTCTTTGTACTCTATTAGCCAAAAGGCTCATATTGCAATTTTGGAAATTGGAGACTGTACCTACTTTGAAATGTGGTTACGGGATTTAGGGAATGTAATAGATATGGAAAAGATTCGATACAATACCTTCAATAGAAGTCCAATGTTTTACAAAATATGGCAGCCGATAGATACTGGATAAATGGTCTAGTCCCGCTTCATAACTGGGTTGACGATCTGCTGCTACTCTGTGCTGTACTCCACTCAATATTTATTTTTGGCTTAACTACCCTGCTTGTAATGACTATATGCTGTCTTCTTATACATGTACCACCTAATAGGATTTTGTTTTATTTTGTGTATGTGTTAAGGGATTTTTTATCAATAATGACTAATTATGTATACATTTCCATCAGGACTGACTAATCAGAATACTATTATGTTACTGTATATGTATGAATTTTCTTTTAATCCTAGTACTGAATATAATGTGTGTAAATATAATCAAGAATTAGAACAATGACTGTCTGTTCCTTGGTAGAAATGAATGAACTTATCGCTAGACTGGCTAGAATGCTTATCTACACAGGCAGACCTTGGCTCGGATCATAAATTATCTAAATTAGGAGAGACGATGTAGGAAGGCTTGAGCACTATACAGCCTTTGTACCAGGGTGAAGAAGAGACGGGACAGTTCAAAAACTAATGACGTCATGGGGGGACAAAATGGCACCGTAGAGAGAACACTGTGTTTCAGCGAGCTCTCGTGGCATTGGTAAATGTACATTTTTACATTAATCGCCTAGCTTGAAAAAGTGGTAGAATTGGCTAAATAAGTTACCATATAATGAGTCTTGACGGCTATTTCGCAAAAATCTCCGACAACATGCCCAACAGAACTACTAAGAAGTCGACCAAAACCACCACCCCAGTGGATGTGCATGAGGAGCTAGCTAACGTTAGCGAAGCTAACACCATTGCGGATCCAGGCACAATGGACCTGGTGATTCAAAAGATGACTGATAACATTACTAAAGTGATCAATGCTAAGATAAGAACGGTCTTGGAAGCAATAGCAGGCCATTCAGCTGAACTACAGAGGGTTGTGAAACGTGTTGTTGAGGCGGAAGGAAGAAATGCTGCAGTGGAAACTTCAACTACATCTATGGACGCTAAGATAAAAGCACTTGAGAAACAGGTGAGCAAAATGGCGGAGCACATTGACGACTTGGATAATCGAGGACGCAGATGCAATATTCGTGTTGTGGGACTCCCGGAAAATTCTGAAGGGACACGTGCAGTAAAATTCTTTGAGGAATGGATCCCTGGCTACCTACAAATGGACACTAAGGCTGGTCGTGTGAAGCTGGACAGGGCCCATCGCTCTCAAGCACCGATACCCGGTCCCAATCAGCGCCCACGGCCGGTGGTTATAAAGTTCCACAACTTCACCGACAAGCAGCGCATCATGGACGCGGCTAGAAAATTCGGCTCTGATGGTAGTCAACGTAAAAGTTCCACTGTGGTTGTACGAAGACGCAAAGCATTTGATGAGGCAAAGGCTCGACTCAGGAGAATGAAGATGGACTACGCACTGTTGTACCCGGCCACATTGAAGATTATGGTCAACGGATCACCTAAAAAGCTCTACACACCTGAAGAGGCTGCTGCGTTTATTGACTCTCTCGGGTAAATAACTTTAAGCTGCACCTCCGCAGCATTGGATAACTTTGTTTATTTTTGGTTGAATCTGATCATGAAAGTGGTGTGAGTCCTCACGTACTCCGGCTCAGTAATATTTGTATCTTTATTATTTTTCTTGCTAAAGTAATAGCTATAGCTATAGCTCAGGCTGAGATATGTGTGAATCCATATTGGTGCCCAGGCTTGGTTTTAGGTGGAAGAGCCTCAATCTTCTTCTATTGATTTTCTTTTCCATACATATAAAGGATGAGGCTATTGAGCGGCAATGCGGACTTAAGAGTCTACATTGGAGAGTTGAAATTAGCTAGTGGGAAAACCCCCTTTTGGATCTTTACATGTTTAATTTTTGGGTTTAGTATAGTTCGAGTTCAGGGTTCATATCGTTTGTTTATGCTCGGTGAGATAGAGGAGAGTTCAACACATGGAAAAAGGTACCACCCCACTTTTACAGTAGGATCCAGTCTGGATATTGAATGGTCAAGATACAATGGCAGGTAACGGACTGCGTTTATGTACATGGAACATTAGAGGGAGCCATAACCCCATTAAAAGGAATAAGGTACCGTCTTTTTTGAAAAAATAAAATATTGATATTGCCCTGTTGCAAGAAACTCATTTGGATGATAAGGAGCACCTGAAATTACAACAAGGGGGGTTTGGTCAAGTGTTTTTCTCATCATTTACATCCAGAAGTAGAGGTGTAGCAATTCTGGTGAAAAATAACTTACCACTTAAGGTCTTGAATTGTGTGAAAGATACATTTGGTCGCTTTGTTATAATTAATGGTACTTTACAAGGGCAGAACATTTCCATAATGAATATTTACTTCCCCCCTGCTCACCCCCCTGATTTCCTCACTAAGGTATTTCTAGACTTTTCAGAATTAAACTCGGACACTGCAGTGGTTGGAGGAGATTTTAACTGCTTGTTGAACCCCCTTATTGATAAGTTTCCCAGCGGTATAGCTTCACTCTCTCCTCAAGCTAAGTCACTTAAAGCTATTAGTGATGATCTGGGGTATGCGGATGTCTGGAGAGCTTTTCATCCCTCCAACAGAGAGTTCACTTTTTTCTCTGCACCTCATGGATGTCAGACTAGAATAGATTATTTTTTTTATGCCCAGGACGTCTTTGCAGTCTGTTTTATCCGCTAGGATAGGAAGCATAGTCATATCTGATCATGCTGAGGTGATCCTGGACATAAAACTCAACGGGGCATTCAATCGGTCAAGACATTGGAGGTTGAACACAATCATTCTTAAAGACTATACATTCACATCATATTTTATTACAGAGTTTAAAGCATTTTTCTCTATTAACTCTCAATCAACAGATAACCCCTCGCTCCTTTGGGAGACCTGTGAAGCGTATGCCAGGGGTCTGATTATGTCATACACAGCTACTAAGAGATGGAAAAAGTGTGAAAAGCAAAAAATGTTAGAGGGTGAATTAGGAACTAAAGAGAAGGACTACATTAAAACGCCCACTCCTGCCCTATTAAAGGAAATATCAGTCATTAGATCAATGTTAGACTCTCTCCTAACACAGGACGCTGAAAAGAAAATGAGATTTGGCAGGCAAAAGCTATATGAACATGGCGACAAGCCAGGAAAGTACTTGGCATACCTAGCTAAAAAGAGAGCTGACACTCAGTCAATTGCTACTATTACTGATTCTGATGGTAATCATTTATATGAAAATAAATTGATAAGTGACTCATTTAAGAAATTTTATACAAATCTTTATGCCTCAGAACTGCCAAAGGATGCACCCAAATTAATGGAGAACTTATTTTGTAAGATTGAGCTCCCTACTATCTCCGAAGAGCAGAGGTCCCTCCTTAATGCCCCTATTACCAAGGAAGAGATAATGTTCACAATTAAGAATCTGCAAAATGGTAAGGCCCCAGGACCAGACGGGTTTTGTAGTGAGTTCTATAAAGAATTCCATGGCCTGATCCTTGAGCCATTGCGTGATATGTTTAACCACTCATTTTCAAATGACCAACTCCCTCAAACGCTGAGAGAAGCCAACATTTCACTTATTCTCAAAAAGGGAAAATAGTCTTGTTCCTCGTACAGAACAATTTCCCTTCTGAATGTGGATAGAAAATTGCTTTCTAAAATTCTAGCCACAAGTTTAGAGGACTCACTGCCACTAATTGTGAAAGGAGACCAAACTGGCTTCATTAAGGGCCGTAAGTCATGCAACAATGTCAGGCAGCTTCTTAATGTAATTCAAGCCTACCAACAAAGTGCTGTGGATGGTCTTGTGCTCTCCCTAGATGCTGAGAAAGCATTTGATTGTGTGGAGTGGTCTTACCTATTATTTGCTCTAAATAAATTTGGTCTGGGGGACAACTTTATAAAATGGGTGAAAGTTTGGTATGATGATCCTCAGGCTGCTGTCCTTACTAATGGGCT
This sequence comes from Oncorhynchus clarkii lewisi, assembly GCF_045791955.1. NCBI lineage: Eukaryota > Metazoa > Chordata > Actinopteri > Salmoniformes > Salmonidae > Oncorhynchus > Oncorhynchus clarkii. The sequence goes on from NC_092150.1 coordinate 39,037,827, forward strand.
ATGGTCAAATAGCTTCTCTATACACAGAGGTACCAGACAGGGCTGTCTTTTATCCCCCCTCCTCTTTGCACTCGTTATGGAACCACTGGCTGAGGCCATCAGGGTAACGCCTGCTATACAGGGGCTGCTCATTGGTGATGTTCACCATAAAATAAGCTTGTATGCTGATGATGTCCTGATATTCATCTCTAGTCCCGAGACTTCAATTACATCTCTTATTAATATTATTGAATTATTCAGCGAATTCTCAGGCTACAAGATTAACCTAACTAAGTCAGAGGCTATGCCACTCGGTAGCCTACACTCTGTACCTAATACTTCCCCCCCCTTCCCTTTTAAATGGTCTCCCTCAGGTTTCATGTATCTGGGTATATTTGTAACTCCTAAATTCCAGTAAATGTACAAAGCCAATTTTGTTCCCTTGTTTGATACAGTAAGACAGAATCTGGAGCGCTGGAACTCTCTCCCGATTTCTTGGTTGGGTAGAATATCCCTCTTGAAAATGTACATTTTACCTAGACTACTTTACCCAATCCAAATGATCCCAGTATTACTTTCCAATAAGGTAATAAAGGATGTACATGGATGGCTAAGTTCCTTTATATGGAGTAAACTTAAGCCAAGACTTAAGATGGCAATATTGCAGCTGCCAAGTTCTATGGGCGGTTTGGACCTGCCCAATATCAGGTTCTATCAATGGTGTGCCCACCTTTGTTATATTTCTGACTGGATCACAAATGATGACTCCTCTATTTGGTTAGACATTGACTTCTCTTTCAAAATACCCCTTACAGGATCTTATATTTTTCAGAAGTTTCAAGTCTGTAGAAGATCACTGCAATAATCCCATTACACTTAACACACTCAAAGTATGGAGGTCAGTTCAACGCTTCCTGGGAAGGTCCAAACTAACCTCTGCTCTTACCCCAATTCTTAACAACCCAGATTTCAGTCCAGGATTGCTGGATGCTGGCTTTAACTTATGGCTTAATAAGGGCATACGCAGGCTAAATGACTTATTTGCTGATAAGATTTTGTTGTCAGTTGAGCAGATGGTCGAGAAATATCGACTCCCAAAGCAGGACTTTTTCCGCTTCCTACAAGTAAGACATTATATTCTGAAGAGCACCACCTTAATTGGTAACCCTGATGTGTCTGTCATTGAAAGAATGCTTTTTTTCCCACAAAGGAAAATGTCTGTAAGTCTGTTTTATGATACTTTAAGGTCCTTTTCTGCTGTCAACACACAAAGGGTGAAACAAGTGTGGGAGAAAGAATTGTCTGTTACTATTGACAAAGAGATGTGGGAGGACATTTGGAGATATGCAAAAACAATATCTATATGTAATCGTACTAGAGCAATCCAATTAAGAATAATACACAGATTGCATATATCCCCAAATCGCAGACATGCTTTTAGCCCCACTTCCTCTTCCCCTCAGTGTCTTAAATGCAAAACTGATACAGGCACCCTAACACATTGTTTACGGTCATGTACCAAAATACAAAGATACTGGTCTGGTGTTCTGCAAGAAATTGAAAAGATCCTAGGGGTTGATCTAGAATTGGACCCAGTTTCTTTACTGTTGGGTCTCCCTAGTAGGCATGCTACTTCTGTGGGTAAAAGGAGGCTTTACAACATCCTTACCTTCGCAGCGAGGAAAAACATCCTTTTACAGTGGATTAATGATAAGGTTCCTTCTATTAAAGATTGGCATAAGATACTATTTGAATGGGTGCCTCTGGAATATCTGACATGTACATTGCATTCTAAAACAGACCAGTTCTACAAAGTATGGGAACCTTATCTAAATTACCTAGAACCTGAGGTATCAGCTATTATGCTGCAAGGATTCTCTTAGAATGGCGGGGATCTATGTATTTCAGAACTACACTGTACGTTCCATGTGTGGAACCTAACCTCTTGGTTTAAACTGAGCTTTTTTGTTTAATTTCTGTTTTTAAGTTTGTTTAAAATGTATGTATTGAGAGACGCAATGATGGGGATGGGGTGAGAGAAGCACCGAGCGGGAAGAGGAAAATGGTGTACGTACTGTATGTAGGGTGTGTATGTATGTGTGTGCGTACGCGTATATATGTGTATATGCATTAGTGTATGTATGTATATGTATGTGTGTGTATGTATATGTATATATACAGTGGGGCAAAAAAGTATTTAGTCAGCCACCAATTGTGCAAGTTCTCCCACTTAAAAAGATGAGAGGCCTGTAATTTTCATCATAGGTACACTTCAACTATGACAGACAAAATGAGAAAAAAAATCCAGAAAATCACATTGTAGGATTTTTAATTAATTAATTTGCAAATTATGGTGGAAAATTAGTATTTATTATACACCATCCCATGTGGTTTGTGTTGTCATCAAGGCAAAGGGTGGCTACTTTGAAGAATCTAAAATAACACTTTTTTTGGATACTATATGATGTGTTATTTCATAGTTTTGTTGCCTTCATTACTATTCTACAATGTAGAAAATAGTCCAAACAAAGAAAAACCCTTGAATGAGTAGGTATGTCCAAACTTTTGACTGGTACTGTATGTAAATGTGATATTTCAGTTTTTTGTTTTTTAATAAATGTGCAAAAATGTCTAAAAACCTGTTTTTGCTTTGTCATTATGGGGTATTGTGTGTAGATTGATGATGATCATTTTTTAAAGTCCATTTTAGTATAATGCTGTAGCAAAATGTGGAAAAATTCAAGGGGTCTGATTACTTCCAAATGCACTGCATTTTTTGCTGTTTACTTATTTCACTCACCTCGACATCGTCGCTTTCTAAGTGCAAGTACGTGTTCGAATCCGTCTCACCAACCAGCATAGATACACAGCCTCTTCCACTTTGGCGCCATCATTTTGAGTAATTAAGTGTTTTTTTTCTGTTAAAAGTCAAATGACAGCGAATACGACAACAGGTTTGTTTGCAAGATAATTTTGCAATATTGACAAAGATATTGTTAGAAAAACAAATCCACTATAGTAACTTAAAGAAAGTCAGTTGCAGCCTCTATGGGTTCTAAAGAGTTATTAATATTGTTTGTTAATTACGATTTTTCAGGTGTTGCAGCACCCTCAGCACCCCTACTTCCTGCGGCTATGCTTACTAGCTAGTATGTTTTACTAATAGTTCTTGCTTTAAGTCTGAAATGGGTCTTTTAATTACAATGGTTTGAATATTAATCTTTGTCAAATCCATTAATTAATGAAAAGTCTAACATATCTCCGTATTTCTCCTGGTTAGCAACGGTTGTTACATTGTAACTACAAAGTAATTAAAACAGTCACTTCACTTTACATTAAGTTGCTTGCATTGGAAATACATGTCTACTGGTTAGCCTGTTGTCTGCAAAGATTGCTAAATTGTATCCACATAGTGATTTTAAAGGTTATACCCAACTGGGTTTCACTTTACATTAAGTTGCTTTCTCTGGGTAGATACATGATAATTGCAGTATATCCCATGTAAATACATTGTTCTTACGTTACACTTGATTCGGTATAGCCTTTGAGCCAGGTCATATCATAGAACTTAACTACTTGAAAATGACTGGTAGTTAATGACAGGTGTGACTTGTTACAGTTGTTGTTTCTAGGTCCTAGACTAATTATCAACCCTGGTATTACCTGTAGATTTGATGGTAGTGGCACCCTGTAGTTATATAACAATGTCACATGTTGGAGTCGTTAACATGAAAATTCACATGCGCCTTGTGATTACAAACTTGTGATTACAAATTATTAGTTACATACTGGAACAAGAAAATGTGTACTAACATCAGTAATTGCACATGCGGAATAACCTTCAGCAAGTGGATGTGTAATTGTGTAATATCTGATAGCGCTAAACCCTATTACTTAAAGTAAAGCGTTAGCCTATTTCCTTTGGGACAGTGATGCGGACGGGTCTGGATTTAGTTTATAGCACACAGAAAGCTCACCTATCCATTCATCTCAGATCAGATCTCACAAATTAAAAGAGAGACATGATAGGAAGTAGGAAGAACATAGTAGGAACATAAAATGCAATGTGCCTGAGCCCATAGCAGCTCAATACCATACATTTCTAGCATCATCCACGTAAACATGTTTTCACATCATTGATCAGTCATAAGGCAGGACAGGCAGACGGAGGACACTCTAAATTGGCCAACCACTGTCCTCTAGTGGTCAACATGAATTACTCAAATGTGGTTCCAAATGTGATTACTGTAATTAATAATCTACTGTGATCTTAAAGTACATTTTCACAAATACAATTAACATGGATATATCAATATGTGTCTAATGTATGCATAATAACAACCCTGACAAAGATTGAGTCTCCCAGAAGTCAGTGAAAGGGGCCGTGAACACTGTAGCTGCACAATGCATTAGTGGGGAAGTAATGAAAACAGACACATTTGATTGGTCTGTTGTTTCTCACCCCATGTTCTACTTCTCTATTTATTTGTGCATTGCACCTCGTCACGTCATCACTATGTACATCCTGTGAGGGTAAACAGAACCCACAAAGAGAAACACAGAAACAGAAGTTAACACTTTTAGTAGTAATGCTTTTACAGCAGACAAGCAAACACGTACAGTAGTTGTATCCAAATCGTATCACATCCTCATGTACGTGCAGCGGTTTCCACAACACACATCCACTATATAGAGAGGTTTAGCGTTTTAACATTGCCTTAAGATTGCAGGTAGACAGAGATTTCAATCAGCAAGGGAGCATATAGGGCTTATCTCACAAACACACACACAACCTCAGTGTACATACATACTACACAGTCACAACTCCTGCCATTGGTATAGTCACCAGAAAAAGCATCATAGCCTACAGCGGACAGACAGTCTCTTTAGTTCTGCACTGCTCAGTGGTCAGTCAGTGTACACGTTGTCCACAACCCAGGCGGTACCATTTCACAAAGGATGGAACCCAGGAAAGGTTTGACAGTGTCAGTATACAAGCAGAGAGAAAAAAAACAAGTGAGTGGTTGTATCAGATGAAATAGATGTGCAGTGTCTCTCTTGTTCTCGTTTAGCGAAATGGTCCACACAGATAAGAGAGAACAAGCCTTGCTGAAACATTGATATGCAGCTTTCGGTATGTTAAGACATGGTTGTACATGTCAGGTATTGTATGTTCTCATGAAATCCTTTCAGAGTGCTGACACACAGATGAGGGAGAGATGGCTCCATGTTAGGGTCTGGATAGTAGTCAAACAAAACGGCAGTATCATGAGCATGTATTATGAAATGATGTGCCACCATATGCAGTAAAATAAAGTCCAAGTCTTCAATAAGTGGTCCCAGTCAGTGCATGCAGAAAATATATGCTTCAAACAAACGGGGCGGGGGGGGGGGGGGGGGGGTCTTACTGAAGCAGATGCACATAAACATAAAATTGCTTGATGGGTTATTTGTCCTACACCAGATACCATATTTTGAAACACCCATCTGCAAACGACATCAGTGACATGTGCCCTTGGATTAAAACATCATTTCACTCGTGGGTCAATAGCAAAGGCTTCCGAGAGAGACAGCAGAGGGACAGGAAAAAGACCCCCACTGTATTTCACTGAAACATTCTGCAAAATAAAACACCAGTTCTTCTTTGGGAGGGATCAACATAGACATAAGCGTCACAGTATGACACAAACATCCGATAGTACAAGTGAATAAGTTAACATCATTAAAAGTAAATACACGACTAATGGCGTTGATGAGCCCGATGGAAACACTAGCAGCAGCAGTTTGGTTCTTAGATAAGTACAGTAGTGTGATATGGAATTATTCTATGATATATTTTACACCCTGGTTCCTATGAGACTGTAGACACCGGACAGTGACTGTAAAGACGCCTTTAGAGTGACTATAGGCTGCAAACAAGTCACCAGACTAACCTAATGACGTACTGCACCTTTCTAAACACAAGAACCAGCCAGTTGTGCTTTTTTGAAACACTGAGTCTCTTTTGTTGTTATTGTAAAACATTGATAAAACATCTTCCTTGGCGATTATAGTTCATACAGTCATATCCTGGCTGTTACACAGCACCTGTGACTAACCACACTGTGACCACAGGCGTGTCGTTATCACCTGTGACTAACCACACTGTGACTACAGGCGTGTCGTTATCACCTGTGACTAACCACACTGTGACTACAGGCGTGTCATTATCACCTGTGACTAACTACACTGTGACTACAGGCGTGTCGTTATCACCTGTGACTAACCACACTGTGACTACAGGTGTGTCATTATCACCTGTGTCCAGTGTATTAGGTGGACAGTATCGCTATTTGGTGATGTGTCTCCATAGACAGCTGGATGACTCTGCTTTGCTTGGTTCAGGACTAGGACACTGAACAGTTCTTGTTGGACAGTGCTGCCACCAGATACATAAGATAGGTGGGTCGGCAGATCTTTTTCTGACACGGTTACACTGTTAGTCTGGCTATTGAGGTCTCTACGGAGTCCACGGGACAGTAAAGAGAAGAGAAGGCGACGGGAGTCACAGATCTGGTGGGAGCTTGATTATTGTTCACGGAGGGGTCAGGGGTGGGTGGGCACAAACCCTGTCTCGCTTTCTCTCTTTTTCTATCAGCTCAGTAGAGTGCTTTCTGTCCTTGGCTGTCAAATTCTGACCAGGCGTCATTCAGTTCCATAAAAATCATCTTGGCATATTGTTCATAGGGCTGTCCCGTGGCCTGGGAGAGGGGAAGATGGGGAGAAAAAAAACATCAATCAGTAGGCAGGTTCCCATTGACCCAGGTTTATACGCCAAAAGAGAAACACAGAAACACCAAAAAGAATACATTGCGATGTATAATGGAAAACGGCAGCTATAGAAGAAATCTTCTAAAGATTGAAAAAATGTGGATCCGTTCAACAGGGGTGGATTTCTTTTGTCAACCTTTCTTTGTTGCGACAAATGGTGATGGAAATGTTGACTGAATATGTTTCAAATAAATGATGGTTGCCGAATCACTTGGAAGGTACGTGACGTCATCACGTAACCATAGTATAAAGCTCCACTCCACATTTCATTTGAAATGCCTACTGCTTACTAAAGCAATTGATAGAATGCAATGAAGTATATTTTGGTGAGCATTTGTTTTTCCACTAATTGCATTATGGAACGAATGTGTGCATTGCTGAGCTTATAATGTGAAGAAATAATAAACTCAGCAAAATAAAGAAACGGCCCTTTTTCAGGACCCTGTCTTTCAAAGATAATTCGTAAATATCCAAATAACTTCACAGACCTTGTAAAGGGTTTAAATGTAAAAGGTTTAAAGGGTTTAAACACTTTCCCATGCTTGTTTAATGAACGGCAGGTAGTCTAGTGGCAGCAGATAGCCTAGTGGTTATAGCATTGGGCCAGTAACCAAAAATGTTGTTAGATCGAATCCCTGAGTTGACAAGGTAAAAATCTGTCGCTCTTAATTTGTTCTTAACTGACTTGCCTAGTTAAATAAAGGTTAAATGAATAAAATGAACCATAGACAATTAATGAACATGCACCTGCGCTTACAGATGTTTGACAATAAGGTCACAATTATGAAAACTTCGGACACTGAAGAGGCCTTTCTACTGACTCTGAAAAACACCAAAAGAAAGATGCCCAAGGTCCCTGCTCAGCTGTGTGAACATGCCTTAGGCATGCTGCAAGGAGGTATGAGGATTGCAGACGTGGCCAGGGCAATAAATTGCAATGTCTGTACTGTGAGATGCCTAAGACAGCGCTACAGGGACAGTTGATCGTCCTCGCAGTGGCAGACCACGTGTAACAACACCTGCACAGGATCGGTACATCCGAACATCACACTTGTGGGACAGGTACAGGATGACAACAACTGCCCGAGTTACACCAGGAACACACAATCCCTCCATCAGTGCTCAGACTGTCCGGAGAGGCTGGACTGAGGGCTTGAAGGCCTGTTGTAAGGCAGGTCCTCACCAGACATCACCGGCAACAACGACGCCTATGGGCAAAAACCCACTGTCGCTGGACCAGACAGGACAGGCAAAAAGTGCTCTTCACTGACGACTTGTGGTTTTGTCTCACCAGGGGTGAAGGTCGGATTTGCGTTTATCGTCGAAGGAATGAGCGTTACACCGAGGCCTGTACTCTGGAGTGGGATTGAGGTGGAGGGTCCCTGTAACGCACAGCATGGTCTGGGGCGGTTTGTCACAGCATCATCGGACTGAGCTTGTTGTCATTGCAGGCAATCTCAACGCTGTGCGTTGCAGGGAAGACATCCTCCTCCCTCATGTGGCACCCTTCCTGCAGTCTCATCTGACATGACCCTCCAGCATGACAATGCCACCAGCCATACTGCTCGTTCTGTGCGTGATTCCCTGCAAGACAGGAATGTCAGTGTTCTGCCATGGCCAGCGAAGAGCCTGGATCTCAATCCCATTGAGCACGTCTGGGACCTGTTGGATCGGTGGGTGAGGGCTAGGGTCATTCCCCCCAGAAATGTCCGGGAACTTGCAGGTGTCTTGGTGGAAAAGTGGGGTAACATCTCACAGCAAGAACTGGCAAATCTGGTGCAGTCCATGAGGAGGAGATGCAGTGCAGTACTTAATGCAGCTGGTGGCCACACCAGATACTGACTGTTATTTTTGATTTTGACCCCCCCAATTGTTCAGGGACAAATTATTCAATTTCTGTTAGTCACATGTCTGTGGAACCTGTGCACTTTGTCTCAGTTGTTGAATCTTGTTATAATCATACAAATATTTACACATGTTAAGTTTGCTGAAAATAAACGCAGTTGACAGTGAGAAGACGTTTATTTTTTTGCTGAGTTTAGTTTATCAACATTTTAAGCTAAAGGTTCTGATCTGTTGCATCAACCTCATAGCTTTAAACACATAATAAGTCAACCTTTCTACTATGGGGAATAGTAGTTACTTGTCTTGTTGGCTGAGGAAAAGTAAATGTGGACAGTTATTTTAACATCTTCAATGTGCGTATCGGAATTCGGTAAGAAGGTCTCCCCAAGTTGCATGTTCTGTTAAGATGAATTAGCATCATCTAAATGTGATTATCTACCATTCTGAACACTGTGGGTGGACACCCTAATCAGGTTACACACCCAATGCATATGGGTCTGGTAAATTTCTCAAATGTCCAGTAAATTAAAATGTTGCCTAACGGAAAGCGTGGAAACATGTGAATGTATGCGTGTGTGCTTGCTTGCGTACGTGTGCGTACGTGTGTGTTACAATGTAAACCTCTCCCTTCCATCTCACCTTGTCTGGATGGACCACCAGCACGGCTTTGCGGTAAACCTTCTTGACCTGCTCTGGGGTCACCAGGTCAGCCATGCCTACAGGCTTCCAGCGGGTCTCCCCCTCCCAGAGCACTGTGTGCATGGTGGACAGCAAGGCCCGGATGTTACGCTCCTTCCCCTCGATCCAATCCAGAATCTGGGGGTAGAGAGGGGAAAGCCAAGGTCAGATAAACAGGAGACTCACCGATACAACAAAGATCTCACAAGCCTTCTTCCAAATCTTCAGCTTATTTTTCTCTGGCTGTCCAAAGAGGCTCTAATAATATATAACATTTTTATGTAAATCAACTTACAGTGATGCTTGCATACATTTTACATGTGGGTGGTCCTGGGAATCGAACTCACAATCCTGGCATTGTAAGCGCCATGCTCTACCAACTATGCTACAGAGGACCAACATTTGACTCCCTTCCCCCCCTGTAGTCCTACTGTATCTTCACAGAACTCTCCAACTCTTGGTCCAAGGCTAGTGATTGGCCACTGTAAGACTACCTTGAGTTTCTCGGGGTCCATCTCTTTAGCCATCTCCTCCTTCCTCATCTCTGCTATTGTCCTGGGACCTTCCTTCTTTTTGGCTCCAGCAAAGCCTTGGCCAGACAGCAGGTCATCGAAGTTAGCCGTTGCAACTTTGGGCTTGGTACCTGGGAGGGAGAATGTAAACATCTTCTCTCATCTCGCTTACAAAACAGTATATGTGCAGTCTTATGATGAATGACTACCAGCACAAATCACATGCATACAGGTCAGTTTCAGGTGGCACATTTGTCCATTAATCAAAGAGCAACACAAGTTATTTTTGGGGAAAAACAACCCAACAGTCTATCCATCCCAGTATGATTACAACCAGCCTCCCAGTCTCCCATTGACTCACCCATGTTGGGCTGTGGTTTCCCGGCTGCATTGGGAGCAGCCCCTCCTCCCATGGCAGAGAAACTGATGTTGTAGTTGGGTCTGTTGGAGGGGGAGGTGTGCGGCATGGAGTGGCTGGGGCTGGGTTTGGGCTGGGAGGGTGGGCCACCCTGACCCTGGGGTTGGGGCTGCCACCCTGCCTGCCCTCCACCACCGCCACCACCGGGCTGCCACGAGGGGAAGCCTGTGTTAGCCTGCCAGCCCCCACCGTGCTGGGGCGAGGGAGGAGGCCGTGAAGGGGAGCCCATGGGTGGGAAGGCAGGGGTGGTGCCTGTAGGGGTGGTAGGCTTACTGGAGAAGCCAGAGCCTCCTATAGACCGAGATATAAGGAGGAATGTTCACAGAAAGTTCAACACAGAGAATGAAGTTATCTATCTATAACATAACTGTCATAACACAACTAGTATAACATAACGTAACATGACATGACATATTTTATAGCATCTGTTAGTACAGTATTGGAAGCCTTCACTGACCTCCCAGACTGCCCCCCAGGTTTCCAATATCAGCGAATGGGTCCAGGGTCTTGGGTTTGACCTGGTGTGTGGGGGTGCTGTGGACTGATCCGGTAGGACTGGTGCTGGCTGACCTACTGCCCATACCAAAACCCCCTCCTAACACAGAATTCAAAACAACACAGTTGAAATACTGTACAATACAGTGGGCACTGCCGTTCTATGAATGTGATTCTCATGAGCACCAGTAGAGGGCACTATTAAGTAGGGAGCCTTCTGACGTGAACACATGCTTGCTTGCTTATTTTGGCACAGTACGCTGGATGATCGATAGCATGCCATAGCTCTCTGTTGTTCGTGGCAGATGGTAGTTCCTATGTTCTCAGACCAGCGCCTCTGCAGATGTCGTCCGTAAATGTGGCACAGCAGTAGAGCTTACCTGGAGCTGCAGACTTGTTCCAGTCCCATCCTCCCATGGCGTTGGGAGGCTGCTGAATGGTGACCACAGGGGTGGTGGGCGGGACTGGGGAGCTCCGTCCTATCAGAGCACAGAAACATCAGTGACAGACACGCCTAACAGACAATCGGAGGAAAGAGATGAGGTCATGCTACCGTCACAAACAGACATATAACCATACCACAAATCCTAACCACATTATTACCATTGCCGTTAGGCTACCCAACTAAGAGTGGAACCATACCAATACCAATAGCAATCACTGTAACCATACAATAGCCATTCCATTCAGATCTCCCTCAAAACCTGCAGCTTAAATTCCCATTGATCAACACACATTATGTGCATGCATATGCAGCAGTATATGCCCAACACAAATGTTTGGCTAAAGCAACAGAGTATCAGTGTAAAGAAGTGAATAGTGGATAGTGAGAAATGTTAGTGGATAGATGGTGCCTCTACAGATGCAGTGTAGTCATGCCATCACCCTTGCCAGTGTTCTGCATAGTGGGGGATGGAGAGCGAGCTGCATGCAGGAGGGGGGCAGGCAGCCCCAGGTTACCAAGGTTACCTGCTGGACCCCGGAAGGAACCCATCAGCTCCTGGGGCTTGGGCATCGGACCCGCCCCAAATGGGTCGAATGCTGGGTGGGCAGAGAGAAAAGCATAAACCATACTTTACTATTCGATTCAATTCAATACATTTTATTTATCTTGGACTGGCATTTATTTCTGGATGGCATAGGAAACAGATATTATGTTAATCTATGTACACATATGTGAGAAAATAAAATAAACAGACAAATAAACTTGAATTCCCTGCGTGGTCACCCACAACTCCAACACCATCGTCATTAAGTTTGCCGATGGCACAGCGGTGGTAGGCCTGATCACTGACAACGATGAGCCTATAAGGAGGAGGTCAGACAACAACCTCTCCCTCAATGTGAGTAAGACAAAAGAGCGTGGACCACAGGAAAAGGAGAGCCAAGCATACCCCCATTCACATTGACAGGGCTTTAGTGGAATGGGTCGAGAGCTTCAAGTTCCTTGGTGTCCACATCACCAACAAACTATTATGGTCCAAACACAACAAGACAGTCGTGAAGAGGGCACGACGACGCCTATTCCCCATCAGGACACTGAAAAGATTTGGCATGTGTCCTCAGATCCTCAAAAAGTTCTACAGCTGCAACACCACTTAGTATGACAACTGCTCAGCATCCGACCGTAAGGTGCTACAGAGGGTAGCGCTTACGGCCTAGTACATCACTGCGGCCAAGCTTTCTGCCATCCAGGACCTCTGTACCAGGCGGTGTCAGAGGAAGACCCTAAAAATTGTCAAAGACAATAGCCACCCTAGTCATAGACTATCTCTGCTACCACACAGCAAGTGGTACCGGAGCACCAAGTCTAGGTCCAAAAGGCTCCTTAACAGCATCTACCCGTAAGCCATAAAACTGCTAAGCAGTTAATCAAATGGCTACACAGGCTATTTGTATAAACCCCCTTTTTTGCACTGCTGCTACTTGTTATTTACCCCTACCTACAGTACATGTATACATTACCTCAACTAACCTGTACCGGTACCCCCTGTATACAGCCTCGTTATTATTATTTTGTTGTTACTTTTTTTCTTACTTTATATTAATTATTTTCTTATTACCTTTTTAAAAAATTCTGCATTGTTGGTTAAAGGCCTGTAAGTAAGGATTTCACGGTAACCTGTTTTATTCAGCGCAGGTGAAAAATTCCCTGTCTTAGGTCAGTTAGGATCACCACTTTATTTTAATAATGTGAAATGTCAGAATAATAGTAGAGAGAATGATTTATTTCAGCTTTTATTTATTTCATCATATTCCCAGTGGGTCAGAAGTTTACATACACTCAATTATTATTTGGTAGCATTGCCTTTAAATTGTTTATCTTGGGTCAAATGTTTCGGGCAGCCTTCTACAACCTTCCCACAATAAGTTGGGTGAATGTTGGCCCACTCCTCCTGACAGAGCTGGTGTAACTGAGTCAGGTTTGTAGGCCTCTTTGCTCACACAAGCTTTTTCAGTTCTGTCCACACATTTTCTGTAGGATTGAGGTCAGGGCTTTGTGATGGCAACTCCAATATCTTGACTTGTTGTCCTTAAGCCATTTTGCCACAACTTTGGAAGTATGCTTGGGGTCCTTGTCCATTTGGAAGACCCATTTGCGACCAAGCTTCAATTTCCTGACTGATGTCTTGAGATATATATCCACATAATTTTCTTTCCTCATGTTGCCATGTATTTTGTGAAGTGCACCACTCCCTCCTGCAGCAAAGCACCCCCACAACATGATGCTGCCACCCCCGTGCTACACGGTTGGGATGGTGTTCTTCGGCTTGCAAGCCTTCCCCTTTTTCTTCCAAACATAACGATGGTCATTATGGCCAAAAAGTAATATTTTTGTTTCATCAAACTAGAGGACATTTCTCCAAAAAGTACAATCTTTGTCAAATGTGCAATTGCAAACCGTAGTATGGCTTTTCTTATAGCTGTTTTGGAGCAGTGGCTTCTTCCTTGCTGAGCGGCTTTTTAGATTATGTTGATATAGGACTCGTTTTACTGTGGATATAGATACTTTTGTACCTGTTTCCTCCAGCATCTTCACAAGGTCCTTTGATGTTGTTCTGGGATTGATTTGCACTTTTCGCACCAAAATACGTTCATCTCTAGGAGACAGAACACGTCTCCTTCCTGAGCGGGATGATGGCTGCATGGTCCCATGGTGTTTATACTTGCGTACTATTGTTTGTACAGATGAACGTGGTACCTTCAGGCATTTGGAAATTGCTCCCAAGGATGAACCAGACTTGTGGAGGTCTACAGTTTTTTTTCTGAGGTCTTGGCTGATTTCTTTTGATTTTCCCACAATGTCAAGCAAAGAGGCACTGAGTTTGAAGGTAGGCCATGAAATACATCCACAGGTACACCTCCAATTGACTCAAATGATTAGCCTATCAGAAGCTTCTAAAGCCATGACATCATTTTCTGGAATTATCCAAGAAAGGCACAGTCAACTTAGTGTATGTAAATTTCTGACCCACTGGAATTGTGATACAGTGAATTATAAGTGAAATAATCTGTCTGTAAACAATTGTTGGAAAAATCACTTGTGTCATGCACAAAACTATAGTTTGTTAACAAGAAAATTGTGGAGTGGTTGAAAAACAAGTTTTAATGACTCCAACCTAAGTGTATGCAAACTTCCAACTTCAACTGTATGTTATAATATCCATTGACTACGTACCTGGGGAGGGGCAAGGGGAGGTGGAGGGAGGGGCTATTTTCTGGGGGGTGGACTGGGCCGAGGCGGGCCCACTCCCAGGCGGGGGCTGGGGGGAGGCTCCAAACAGATCCCCCAGGAGGTCTGTGGTGGTGTTGGTGGTGGGGGGCTGGGGTTTGGGGCAGGGGCAGGGGCAGGGGGGGTTCACAGCAGCCCCATCCAGGCCCAGGAGGTCCATCTCTTCTGGGGGAGGAGGAGCAGTGGCGAGGGCCTGAGGCTGCTCTGGTCTCTTGGGGCCCCTGGGGCCAGCCTGAGCCCCTCCGTGTCGCTCTCCGCTAGCGTTGCTCTGCTGGCTGGACAGGGACAGCATCTCATCATCAGACGGCTCACTGTCCTCCCCGTGAGGGCGACTGTCTGAACCACTGTGGGACCGGCTTGGCTCTGCACAGGTCAGAGGGCGGAGAGAGGGGAGGGGGAGAGGAGAGAGAGAGATATAAGAGGTAGGTCACATCAGGAAAACGTGGTCTTCCTTTAATAACACATGGGTTTGCTTTCCACAAAGTATTCTACAGGAGAACAGGAAATATAACTTTGCTATAGGTATGCATATTGCTAGCCACCACAGCAGAGTGACAAAGCCTATCTAACTTCAACCAGGAGAGCTGATTTCCTATAACTACAATAGCTAGCATCTCTACAATAGTATCTCTTTCCCCTCTGGAAAGGGTTCTACATTGAACTCAAAAGGGTTCTACCTGGAACCAAAACGTTTTTTTTAAAGGGTTCTCCTATGGGGACAGCTGAAGAAGAACCCTTTTAGGTTCTAGATAACACCTTTTTTAATGAGAGTGTTTTGTGGTCTCCTCTACTCTAGACCTTACCCTCCAAGTCCAGTCCCTCCATCTCATCTTGGAAGGAGAGAATGAAACCAATGTTAGGTTGAGAAAGAACATCAACAGCAGCTCTCCGTTAGCGGTGGCCATATGAGTGTCTGCCTATGTTTAGCTATCTGTGTCAGCGTGCATAGTTTCCATTTGCGTGTGTGTGTCTTGGAGCACACAGTATCTACAGGCCTCTGTGTGTACCTCTGTGTCAGCGCTTGTATCAATGCCGTGCTCGTCTGTGTCAGGTTGTATGTGTATGCTGTATGTTCACATGCGTGCGTGTCAGGGTTTCCTTTAGACAACGTGATCGGGAAGATTCAAATTTACCGCCCATTTGAGAAAATTGCCGGATCCATATGCATTGGGTGTATAAACCCATTAGTGTCCACCCACGGTGCTCAGAATGATAGAACAGTGCACCTGGGAAAACACCATTCTAAACAGTGCACCTGGGAAAACACCATTCTAAACAGTGCACCTGGGAAAACACCATTCTAAACAGTGCACCTGGGAAAACACCATTCTAAAACAGTGCACCTGGGAAAACACCATTCTAAACAGTGCACCTGGGAAAACACCATTCTAAACAGTGCACCTGGGAAAACACCATTCTAAACAGTGCACCTGGGAAAACACCATTCTAAACAGTGCACCTGGGAAAACACCATTCTAAACAGTGCACCTGGGAAAACACCATTCTAAACAGTGCACCTGGGAAAACACACACCATTCTAAAACAGTGCACCTGGGAAAACACCATTCTAAACAATGCACCTGGGAAAACACCATTCTAAACAGTGCACCTGGGAAAACACCATTCTAAACAGTGCACCTGGGAAAACACCATTCTAAAACAGTGCACCTGGGAAAACACCATTCTAAAACAGTGCACCTGGGAAAACACCATTCTAAACAATGCACCTGGGAAAACACCATTCTAAACAGTGCACCTGGGAAAACACCATTCTAAACAGTGCACCTGGGAAAACACCATTCTAAACAATGCACCTGGGAAAACACCATTCTAAACAGTGCACCTGGGAAAACACCATTCTAAACAGTGCACCTGGGAAAACACCATTCTAAAACAGTGCACCTGGGAAAACACCATTCTAAACAATGCACCTGGGAAAACACCATTCTAAACAGTGCACCTGGGAAAACACCATTCTAAACAGTGCACCTGGGAAAACACCATTCTAAACAATGCACCTGGGAAAACACCATTCTAAACAGTGCACCTGGGAAAACACCATTCTAAACAGTGCACCTGGGAAAACACCATTCTAAACAGTGCACCTGGGAAAACACCATTCTATACTGTGCACCTGGGAAAACACCATTCTAAACAGTGCACCTGGGAAAACACCATTCTAAACAATGCACCTGGGAAAACACCATTCTATACTGTGCACCTTATGGCGGTTCCACACTGTACGTGACAGAGATGAAAATCTCTGTTAGAAACTTGGAAAGAGGGGGAACCTAAAGATGCAACAACTAGGATGGGTTGCTAATATGACTAGGATTGTGCCTTTGGCTTCTGGACAACGGAAGAAAGTTGATTATGAAAATCAATACAACAGGAGAGAAATGGCATAGTGGTTCCAATACGGAAGTAAAGGGAAATACAAAAAAAAAAAATACTTCAAAATACTTCACCAGAAAGCAGAGATTTAACCACAGAGGAATTGAGGATCATCAGCTTCTGATAAAATAAAACTGCTGTGGATTGTTTCAGACCACAAGCTCATAGGCCTATGCCCGTTTGGGAAACCCGCAATTTGGGCAGCGCGCTTGGCAATATGCCTAGCTGATTATTGAGTTGCGGCTGTCAGCGGAAAGCATCTTAAATATGTGAAGTTAATGTGTCTTTAGTATAATTTAAAATGTTAAACAAGAAGGGGAGAGATGTGTGGCAAAGATACAGTGCATTTGAAAAGTATTCAGACCCCTTCACCTTTTCCACATTTTGCTACGTTACAGCCTCAATTCTAAAATGTATTAAAATTGTTTTTCCTCATCAATCTACACACAATACCCCATAATTACAATGCGAAAAAAGGTTTTGAGACAATTTTGCACATTTATAAAAAGGTAACATTAGAAATCCCTTATTTACCTAAGTTTTCAGACCCTTTGCTATGAGACTCGAAATTGAGCTTGATTGGACATGATTTGGAAAGGCACACACCTGTCTATATAGAGTCCCACAGTTGACAGTGCATGTCAGAGCAAAAACCAAGCAATGAGGTTGGAGGAATTGTGGGTAGATCTACGAGCAAGGATTGTGTCAAGGCACAAATCTGGGGAAGGGTACAAAAAAAAGAACACAGTGGCATCCATCATTCTTAAATGGAAGTATGGAACCACCAAGACTGTTCCTAGAGCTGGACGCCCGCCCAAAATGAGCAATCAGGGGAGAAGGGCCTTGGTCAGGGAGGTGACCAAGAACCCGATGGTCACTCTGACAGAGTTCCAGAGTTAATCTGTGGAAATGGGAGAACCTTCCAGAAGGACAACCATCTCTGCAGCACTCCACCAATCAGGCCATTATAGTAAAGTGGCCAGACGGAAGACACTCCGCAGTAAAAGGCACATGACAGCCTGCTTGGAGTTTGCCAAAAGGCACCAAAAGGACTCTCAGACCATGAGAAACAAGATTCTCTGGTCTGATGAAACCAAGATGGAAGTTTTTGGCCTGAATGCCAAGCGTCACGTCTGGAGGAAACCTGGTACCATCTCTACGGTAAAGCATGGTGGTGGCAGCATCATGCTGTGGGGATGTTTTTCAGTGTCAAGGACTGGGAGACTAGTCAGGATCGAGGGAAATATGAACGAAGCAAAGTACAGAAAGATCCTTGATGAAAACCTTCTCCAGAGCGTTCAGGACCTCAGACTGGGGCGAAGGTTCACCTTCCAACAGGACAACGACCCTAAGCACACAGCCAAGACAACGCAGGAGTCTCTGAATGTCCTCTGGCCCAGCCAGAGCCCGGACTTGAACCCGAACTAACATCTCTGGAGGATTTACATTTTTTGGATCGGCCAAAAGCCGGCAATTGCAGGCTAACGAAAACCCTGGTGTTTGTATCTGTGTGAACATCTTTGCCTGTGTGTGTGTGTGTGTGTGTATGTTTCCATCTGGACTCACACAGTGTATCTGTGACTGCCACTATATGTGTGTGTCTGTGTGTTGTCCACCCCTCTACCCTACCTGCGATGGCGAGGGCGTCCTGGTGCTCTTGGTGACATGAGAACAGTACGTTGGGGATCAGGTCTTTATTAGGGAACTGTTCCCAGGGAGGGGTCAGGTCCTTCTGCTTGTCTGTACCCTCCACCTCAATGTCCACCAACACATGGAACAGTTGTGGGTACTTCTCTGGAGAGTCACACGCATCCAGCTCCGGCCTAGACAGGTGTGTGTGTGTGTGTGTGTGTGTGTGTGTGTGTGTGTGTGTGTGTGTGTGTGTGTGTGTGTGTGTGTGTGTGTGTGTGTGTCAAGATAGAGAGTTAGTTAGTTCTTCGTTCACTGTTTCAAGCAAGAGCCATGTCCATATCATGAAATATGCTGACATTTGAAACAATATCAAGTATTTCACATATTAATATTCACATGTACAGATGACAGAGGAGAGAGTCGCTCACTTTGTAAACTTTAACACGGTTGTCCCTGGAGCGATGAAGCCTGTGTGGAACTGGATCTGGAGTATCTGGGTGTTGGACACCTGCAAATACCAACCAGCAAATAACATAGTTAGATTCAGGAAGTGGAATTCTTCTCAAACAATGACACTGTGGAGACTTCTTAATTGAGTCTGAACGCATTAGTGCTTTGTTTATGTTCCTTCAGGGCACACAATCTGTCCGATTAGATGGTAATCCGTCCTTGTGTGTCAACGTGTCAGCGTGTGGCAGTATCTTCCGGAGTGTAATCTCGGACTGTAAAGGTCAATGTATCAGGATATGGTCTCATGAAATCAGAGCTCACAGAAACTCCCATAGTATAGCATATCATCATCTGTGAGTGTCAGTCTGTTCATATATATATATATATATATATATATATATATACAGTGCCTTTGGAAAGCATTCAAACCCCTTGACTTTTTCCAAATGTTGTTACGTTACAGCCTTATTCTGAAATTGAGTAAATTGTTCCCCCCTCCCCTTTAATCTATACACAATACCCCATAATGACAAAAACAGATTTTTAGAAATGTTTGCAATTGTATTATAAATAAAAACCTGAAATATCACATTTACATAAATATTCAGACCCTGTATTTTGTTTTAAGCACCTTTGCAGCCTTGCGTCTTCTCAGGGATGACACTACAAGCTTGGCACACCTGTATTTGGGGAGTTTCTCCCATTCTTCTCTGCAGATCCTCTCAAGCTCCTTCAGGTTGGATGGGGAGCGTCGCTGCACAGCTATTTTTAGGTCTCTCCAGAGAGGTTGGATCGGGTTCAAGTCCAGGTTCTGGCTGGACCACTCAAGGACATTCAGAGACTTGACCCGAAGCCACTCCTACATTGTCTTGGCCATGTGCTTAGAAATGTTTTATTACCCTTCCCCAGATCTGTGCCTTGACACAGTCCTGTCTCAGAACTCTATGGACAATTCCTTCGACCTTATGGCTCTGACATGCACTGTCAACTGTGGGACCTTATATAGACAGGTGTGTGCCTTTTCAAATGATGTCCAATCAATTGAATTTACCACAGGTGGACTCCAATAAAGTTGTAGAAATATTTCAAGGATGATCAATGGAAACAGGATACATCTGAGCTGAATTTAGTCTCATAGCAAAGAGTCTGAATACTTATGTAAATTATGTATTTATGTTTTACTTTTTTTTAAAGTATATTTGTCATAATTTGCTATTGTGTGTAGAGAGGATTTTTATTTATTTCATCCATTTTAGAATAAGGCTGTAACGTAACAAAATGTGGAAAAAGTCAAGGGGTCTGAAATAGGAAGTTTACATACACTTAGGTTGGAGTCATTAAAACTTGTTTTTCAACCACTCCACACATTTCTTGTTTAACAAACTATAGTTTTGGCAAGTCGGTTAAGACATCTACTTTGTGCATGACACAAGTAATTTTTCCAACAATTGTTTACAGACTAATTTACAGACAGACAAAAGCCTCCCTCTTTTTCCTCCAAACATAACGATGGTCGTTACGGCCAAACAGTTATATTTTTGTTTCATCAGCCAAGAGGAAATTTCTCCAAAAAGTACAATCTTTGTCCCCATGTGCAGTTGCAAACCGTAGTCTAGCTTTTTTATGGCGATTTTGGAGCAGTGGCTTCTTCCTTGCTGACCGGCCTTTCAGGTTATGTAATCTGTTGTTGGAAAAATTACTTCTGTCATGCATAAAGTAGATGTCCTAACCGACTTGCCAAAACTATAGTTTGTTAACAAGAAATATGTGGATAGGTTGAAAAACAAGTCTGAAAGACTCTAACCTAAGTGTTTGTAACTTCCGACTTCAACTGTATATATATTTAAAACATACAATCTACCTGCATTGAAGCCGCACAACATTACATTACATTCAATCATCCAGCAGACACTCCCATCCAGAGCGACCCACAGGAGCAACCAGAGTCAAGCACCCCGCCCAAGGGCACAAGGACAGATCCCCCCCACCCACTCGAATTGGGGAACCGAACCAGTGACCTCTTGGCCACCAGCCCAAGCTCCCAACCGCCAGGCCACCAACCATCCAAGATCACCCCACAGTCCCCCCCGAAAATCCTCCCCTCCCCTCCACTCCACTCCCCAACCCCCGACCAAGTCACCATCCCCATTCAACCCAACCAAAACCACCACCCACCCAATGCGGGTAATAACCAACAAGAAAAGTGACAAAAACAAAGGAAAACAACTATGCAAAAACAAAGCCATCAAGGATAACAAAAATCGAAACAGTAAGGCCAACTGTATACATTTCTGTGTGTATGTGGCACTATTTACATGTGCGTATGTGTGTGTGTGTCCTTGTATGTGCACATCTGTGCGTTTGAATGCGAGTGTGTGTGTGTGTATGCAGGTGTACAAGCGCTTGTGTGGCATCAGCCTCAGGCAAACAGTGTGTCAGTGTTGTTAGCGTGCTAGGCCTTATACTGTACCTTGGCCTGCAGTCGTCCTCCTATGGTGTTTCTCATATGATAGACAGAGATGACCACATCACCCTGGACATTCACACCTAGAGGGAAGACCACCTTCCCATCCTGTACCCTGTGCTCTCTGAGAAAAAGGGGGGAGTGAGAGAGAGACAGAGAAAAAGAGAGAGGTAGTCAGAGATGGTGTGTGTGTGTGTGTGTGTCTCCGACTCAGTGCACTAGATAATCCAGTCATGAGGATCCGGGATTAACAAAAATCAGGTGACAACCCAGGTCTCTGTGTGTCCGTCTGTCTTTATCTGTGTCTGCATCTGTGCCTACCGCATCCTCTCATAGTCCTGTGCCGTAGAGAAGATCTTAGTCTCCCCTATGAGGACCTCACAGAAAGGTCTGCAGCCGATGCGTTGTTTGTTGAAGCAGGGTACTGGACTCATGGTGACCGCCTTGACCACCAGGGGCTTTGAGTGGGGCAGGGAGGGCTTCTCTGATACCATACTGCACACATAGCCTATGTACCTGGAGAAGTGCGAGAGAAAGAGTATGCAAGGTCACACACATGAACCTCCCCTAAGCACTGAGTACGGCCTATAAACAAACATTGTCTATGTATATTAAGATCATTTTTGTGCTCGAAAATCACAAAGCTATCCATCTTAAAGTTTAATACTTGAAATCGCTCCTATGTGCGGATGTTCTTGCATAAAAAGCATTCCCAGCGTCAAAACACAACGTCAAATCCCCAACAAAGATGATGTTTGGTTTCCACTGTCCTTATACACCAGCCTCTCTCTTTTTGCACTGAAGGATGAAGGAGTCTTTGTTATTGAGAAGCAGCTGTGTGCTCAAGCGGCATGCTGTGTGGGTGTTAGGTCACCAAGGAGGGGTGTGTGTGTCGCGGCGACTCGGAAAATAAATAGGCTCGTAAAGGATTTAGGAGAGCAATGGAGGGGGAAGAGGAAGGAGGTTTTTATGTTCATCCATCTAAACATGACCAAACTCAAAGTCGGGGAGGAGAAGACTGTTTACAGTGCCTCGTTTTATTTTACTTCACTAATCGTGTGTTTTCACACACAGGCACACACTGTGTGTTCACACACAGGCACACACACACACACACACACACACACACACACACCCTCTCTGTTGCCCTACCTCCGGTGCGAGGGCCAGAGGCCTGAGCCGGGTCTCTTGGCGCTGAGTAGCTGCATGGCGGGCACTGGGTTGCTGAAGAGGTGGCAAAAGCAGAACATGGCACAGACCAGCACACCCGAGGGAGCACGCCCATCCTGAAGAGGGTGAGTGAGAGAGCAATAGATGAAAAAGAGTTGCAGCAAGCTTACAGTGGATCACTTCACACAACTCAATGCATGATTCCTAGAAACTAGGAGGGCCGTTCCATGTTTCCTGTGCATGGCCAATATCTGTAGACTGGTCCCTGATCTGTTTTTGCTATCACTCTTGACAATGAGTGACAAGGAGTTGGGACGACGGTATCTGTGTTTTCAGCCCCACGTCTACTTATTCCTCCACTAGCACTAAACAGGGACTCCACACACAGAGTTTATCACGTATCTGCTGCCACTGTGAGTGTTAGCAAACAGACGGTATGTAAATATATTTCCTGTCTCTTTTTGTTTAATGAACATATCCAGAGTTATAAATACATCCAGCATTCTTGCTTCGACGCAACATTCGAGTTTTAGGAAGAGATTTTGAAGAACTCTCATAAATACTCAGTGACTGCTCGAAACCGATAAACTTGCCAAGCACAATAAAATCACATACAGCACGGTGGAAAGCATTCCATTCCAGAGTCATAGTGTACTGTAGTACTTAAATCAAATATGTACAGCGCACCTCTAAATATGTATACTTTCTCGACCCATAATTATTTTGCTGCAGAAAACGGACAATCAGGTTGTTGTCATTGCATTCTGCTGCAGTCCACAATTGTTCTATTCTCTCTCGAATACAGAGCTCATCTGTCTTTGCTAAAGGTCTGCAGTGCCAGTGAAAGAGCTCAGTGGGAACTGAAGCTGAAACAGAAACAGCAGCCTGAGCACTCCAAGCTGTGTTTCCCTTGGACCTCAGGCAGTCACGATAACCCAAAACAAACCCAGGACAAACCCAGGACGGGAGGGAGGAAACAATAGAAGGAGGAGGATGAGGAGACGGAAGGAAGAGATGGAGAGAGAGAGAGAGAGAGAGAGAGAGAGAGAGAGAGAGAGAGAGAGAGAGAGAGAGAGAGAGAGAGAGAGAGAGAGACAGAGAGAGAGAGAGAGAGAGAGAGAGAGAGAGAGAGAGAGAGAGAGAGAGAGAGAGAGAGAGAGGAATGGTGTGTAAACAAGAAAGAAGTGAGGACGGAGCGTGAATGAGATTCACTTTTGTATATTGTCTACTTCACTTGCTTTGGCAATGTTAACACATGTTTCCCGATGCCAATAAGGCGCCTTGAATTGTATTGAATTGAATGATGGTTCTCAGGACAGAGGCGACGAGAAGAAGGGAAGGAGGAGGGTGTAGGAGATGGAAGGTAGGAAGGTGGAGAGAAAGGAATGGAGTTTAAGCAAGGGAAGAGGAACAGAGGAAAAAGGACCGAGTGAAGAAGATGAAAGTGAATCTGAATAACAACTCTGGGTCTGGTCTTACCGAGCAGGTGATGACACACACATTCTTGGGGTTCTGTTTGAGCCAGTTGTGCATGTTCTTACACACCGCAAACAGGTTGTGCAGGCTGGGAGCCTGGCGGGGCGGCCAGTTACACTCCGAGACCTGGAGGGGGGGGGCAGAGAGGGGGGGAGAGAAGGGGTTGTCGAGAAAGAGTGGGGAGAGAAGGGGGTGGAGAGAGAGCGAGAGAAAGAGAGAGAGAAATAGAGATGATCTGTGACATGAGTCATGTAATTACAATGACATTACCAGAGAGCGAGAAAGAGAGCCATTTTGAATTCACACTTTCCCCCAATACACTAATATCTGCATGAGCAGAGGAAACTGCAGACTGCACAGCCATTTCAGCTGCATTGTACCAGTGAATGAGCAGAGTCTGAGCTCAGGAGGATAGTCGTGACTTTAGACTTGAAAGTTACAATCCTTAATTGAAACAACAAACGCTTCCCACCTCTGTTTTGGTAACAAACAAAACAAACTGAGGGATGGGTCTGGAGAAATGTAATCCCTCTTGAATTCATAGACCGAGGTATGAATGCAAGGACTAACCATCAATGACACAGTGTCAACGATATAGAATTAATCTATACAATGTTTGTTTCCATTTACATGGTTCACAAACATTGGAGTCAAACAAGCTAATGCTATGGGTTCTGATGGCTACGACAATTGAACTAATAAGTCCATTAGGCATTTTATAAATTATATTCTTCAAGAATCAATGGGTATCTATCATTAATTTATGTAGCAGCTAAGGATTTCACATGAAGCCTATTTCAATGGTTTCACATGAGGCCTATTTCAATGGTTTCACATGATATGCCTAAATAATAACCACTACGCTAATAAATAAACAAGTTTTTCTTTTGATTATTTAATTACCTACAGCATGTTATTTCAAGTTATCCTTTTGGAGTGAAACATCACATTGTTAAAAAAGATTAGTTGGGCAACTGAAGGCATCTAGGGCTTATGTTAACTTTGATTGGGTTCGATGGAAATGATAGACCTTTCAAATGTTGTACACGTTGCATGCAACATTATCAGCAAGTGACTTGATGTACTGTGCCAAAGCGATTTAGAGTTGTCAAACAGGAGTGTCACAATAATGGTAATATTGTCAAAAATTCCTTTTAACAACCACAAAACAACTGCATGCCAACATATTAGACAATAATTAGGAGTAGGCAAAGTGATGTACAGCCACATTCACCGTGGTTGTCTGAAGCGTGCTATAGAGTTCACAGCTGGCGAGGCCTCATTGCGATTGGTTATTCCCTATCATTTGCAACAATGTCAATGAGTGTCATCACATTATTTCCTTTGCAGTACCTCAAACTGTACTGCAGATTACCATCTTATGAAAACTCAGTTTGTCTGGGAAGTGTTTTAAAGGCCCCCTGATGTCAAAAACTTGATTATTCTATGTTTTATATATATTTCCACACTATGAGGTTAGAATAATACTGTGAAAATGCTGATAACTCCCTTTTAGTGTAAGAGTTGTTTGAAAAGACCACCTGAAATATCATCCTTTGTTGGGATGGAGTTTTGGCCTTCCATGGTGATATCATGCGATAAAGTAGTTAATAGACCAATAAGAAAGAGAGTTCCAAACCTCTCTGCCAATAATAGCTAATGTTCAGTTTTACCCCTCCCCACTCAGACCACTCCCAGACAGTAAGAGCTAAATTATTGTTTTGAGAATTTGCCCTTTGCTAAGAAGCTATTTATGTTTCTTTTTTTAAACCATTTTAATTGAAAACAATCACAGTAAGGTACTTAATTTTAACTGTGTTTGACCTTTAACATTATCTTAAAACCTACTTTGAGCTAGGAGTTTTTGTGTGTGTGTGTGAGTGCATGCATGCCTGCCTGCATAATGAGAGAGGGGTGATGATGGTTGAAGGCTGGTGCCTCGTTGACCCATAAGTGGATGGAGCGATCTAGCCAGATAGAATCCAAGCATAACATCTCGTCAGTGAAAAGAAAAGAAGCTGAAGTGGGGACCAGGGCCCATATCCACAAAGCATCTTAGAAAAGGTGCTAGGAATCTAGACAAACTCTGAGCCAGAAGTAAAATCAACTCATAAAAGTTTATCTCAGCTGGAAATCACAACAGTTTGAGGCAACTCAAAGGAAAGATAGTAAAAAAACGCTCATTGACATTGTTGCAAATTATGGGGAATAACCAATCGCGATGACGCATCGCCAGACAACATAAACGGTTGTAATGAGAAAACGTTTGAAATCATTGAATTTTGATGATATTATTGTTATATCAACACACTCATCCCTACCCGTTCCACAACTAAATCGCTTTGGCACAGTAGGGATGAAGTCGCTTGCCGATAAATGTTGCATATATTTTTTTAAAGGTCTATCATTTTCACCGAACACAATCAAAGTTAACATATATTTTCAACAACGTGATATTGCGCTCCAACGGAATAACTTGAAAGAATATGACAATTAAATAATCGAAAGAAAAATATGTGACTATTTGTTAGCGTAGTGGTTAGTATTTAGGCATGTAATGTGAATTAGGCCTAGATAAATCATTGTCAAAAGCGCAAGAGCTACTGTGGCATGTAGGTCGAGATTACTTACGGGTTGATTATATAGAAATATCAACAACAAAGCAATTGTTTGTCTATGCTGCATGAATCACTGACCTGCTACCTTTTTCGATTATCAAGACATCTGCTGGTAACTCATGGAGCCTCCTAAATATATGTAGACTAGGTAGGACTCTTATGACTAAAGAGGCTTCATGCAGAGCTTTTATTTTGACCCATAAGAGTAGGCGTGAAATGTCTCTATTATTTTTAAATGTAACTCTGCAATTCAGTTAAGAACACATTCTTATTTTCAATGACAGCCTAGGAACAGTGGGTTAACTGCCTTGTTCAGGGGCAGAACGACAGATTTTTTACCTTGTCAGCTCAGGGAATTGATCTTCCAGCCTTTTGATTACTAGTTCAACGCTCTAACCACTAATTCTCAGCACTATTCTCGACTCCGAGACGCTTTGTGGACACGGCTCCTGATCTAGGAGTTATTGGAGTCCTATTTGACGACTTAATTTCTGCCTCACTGTGAGACAAACTTTCCAAGTTCAGTCTTTCATCCTGATCTAGTTCTATGCATTGTCCTATCTCCTTTTACAGTTTCCAGTGAGTATTCTATGTCAATAATATTATGTAACATGTTTGACATGAAACAATGCTGAGTGCCTATGGGTAATGTAATATAAAACATTGCATACATGTTGGTATTGTGTGTTTTAGCATTACAGTGCACCAGATAGAAGAAAGAAAAATGTATGTCTGAACTGAGGCAGTCTCCCATGTGTATCGCTGTGTGTTGATCTTGGTAGGCCTGGGTAGACTTTTTCTCTCTCTCTCTCTCTCAAACTTGTTACATAATATTATTGACATAGCATAGGAAACTGTGAAAGAGGATAGGACAATATATATACACATACAGTTGAAGTCGGAAGTTTACATACAGCTAAGCCAAATACATTTAAACTCCGTTTTTCACAATTCCTGACATTCAATCCTAGTAAAATGTCTTAGGTCAGTTAGGATCACCACTTTTTTTTAAGAATGTCAAATAATCAGAATAATAGTAGAGCGAACTGTAGTAGAGAGAACTATTATAGTAGAGAGAACTATTAATTTCAGCTTTTATTTATTTAATCACATTCCCAGTGGGTCAGAAGCTTACATACACCCAATTAGTATATGGTATCATTCGGGTAGCGTTCCACAAGATTCCCACAATACGTTAGGTGAATTTTGGCCCATCCCTCCTGACAGAGCTGGTGTAACTGAGTCAGGTTTGTAGGCCTCCTTGCTCGCACACGCTTTCTCAGTTCTGCCCACAAATTGTCTATAGGATCTAGGTCAGGGCTTTGTGATGGCCACTCCAATACCTTGATTTGGTTGTCCATAAGCCATTTTGCCACAACATTGGGAGAATGCTTGGGGTCATTGTTCATTTGGAAGACCCATTTTCGACCAAGCTTCAATTTCCTGACTGATGTCTTGAGATGTTGCTTCAATATATCCACATCATTTTCTTTCCTCGTCATGCCATCTATTTTGTGCAGTGCGCCAGACCCTCCTGCAGCAAAGCACCCCCACAACATGATGCTGCCACCCCCGTGCTTCAAGGTTGGGATGGTGTTCTTCGGCTTGCAAGTCTCCCCCTTTTCCCTCCCAACATAACGATGGTCATTATGGCCAAACAGTTATATTTTTGTTTCATCAGACCAGAGGACACTTCTCCAAAAGGTACGATCTGGCTTTTTTATGGCGGTTTTGGAGCAGTGGCTTCTTCCTTGCTGAGCAGCCCTTCAGGTTATGTCGATATAGGACTCGTTTTACTGTGGATATTGATACTTTTGTACCTGTTTCCTCCAGCATCTTCACAAGGTCCTTTGATGTTGTTCTTGGATTGATTTGCACTTTTCGCACCAAAGTACGTTCAGACAGAACGTGTCTCCATACTGAGTGGTATGACGGCTGCATGGTCCCATGGTGTTTATAATTGCGTATTATTGTTTATACAGATAAACATGGTACCTTCAGGCATTTGGAAATTGCTCCCAAGGATGAACCAGGCATTTTTTTCTGAGTTCTTGGCTGTATTCTTTTGATTTTCCCATGATGTCAAGCAAAGAGGCACTGAGTTTGAAGGTAGGCGTTGAAATACATCCACAGGTACACCTCCAATTGACTCAAATTATGTCAATTAGCCTATCAGAAGCTTCTAAAGCCATGACATCATTTGCTGGAATTTTCCAAGCTGTTTAATGGCACAGTCAACTTAGTGTATGTAAACTTCTGACCCACAGGAATTGTGATACAGTGAATTATAAGTGAAATAATCTGTCTGTAAACAATTGTTGGAAAAATTACTTGTGTCATGCACTAAGTAGATGCCCTAACCGACTTGCCAAAACTATAGTTTGTTAACAAGAAATTTGTGGAGTGGTTGAAAAACAAGTTTTAATGACTCTACCCTAAGTGTATGTAAACTTCCAACTTCAACTATATACTGTAGTTGACCACCACAGGAAAGGAAGACCCAGAGTTACCTCTGCTGCAGAGGATAAGTTCATTAGAGTTACCAGCCTCAGAAATTGCAGCCCAAATAAATGCTTCACAGAGTTCAAGTAACAGACATATCTCAACATCAACTACTCAGAGGAGTGCGTGAATCAGGCTTTCATGGTCAAATTGCTGCAAAGAAACCACTACTAAAGGACACCAATAAGAAGAAGAGACTTGCTTGAGCCAAGAAACACAAGCAATGGACATTAGACCGATGGAAATCTGTGCTTTGGTATGATGAGTCCAAATTTGAGATTTTTGGTTCCAACCGCCGTAAATTTGTGAGACGCAGAGTAGGTGAACGGATGATCTCTGCATGTTTGTTCCCACTGTGTAGCATGGAGGAGGAGGAGGAGGTGTGATGTTGCTTTGCTGGTGACACTGTCAGTGATTTATTTAGAATCCAAGGCACACTTAATCAGCATTCTGCAGCGATATGCCATTCCATCTGGTTTACGCTTAGTGGGACTATCATTTGTTTTTCAACAGGACAATGACCCAACACACCTCCAGGCTGTGTAAGGGCTATTTGACCAAGGAGAGTCACCAATCACCAGACCTCAACCCAATTGAGATGGTTTGGGATGGGTTGGACAGCAGAGTGAAGGAAAAGCAGCCAACAAGTGATCAGCATATGTGGGAACTCCTTCAAGACTGTTGGAAAAGCATTCCAGGTGAAGAGTGAGAGAATGCGAAGAGTGTGTAAAGCTGTCATCAAGGCAGAGGGTGGCTACTTTGAAGAATCTAAAATCTAAAATATATTTAGATTTGTTTCACACTTTTTTGGTTGTTACTCCATAATTCCATGTGTTATTTCATAGTTGATGTCTTCACTATTATTATACTATGTAGAAAATAGTAAAATAAAGAAAAACCCTTGAATGAGTAGGTGTGTCCAAACATTTGACTGGTACTGTATACACACACATTATATATATATATACAGTGCCTTGCGAAAGTATTCGGCCCCCTTGAACTTTGCGACCTTTTGCCACATTTCAGGCTTCAAACATAAAGATATAAAACTGTATTTTTTGTGAAGAATCAACAACAAGTGGGACACAATCATAAAGTGGAACGACATTTATTGGATATTTCAAACTTCTTTAACAAATCAAAAACTGAAAAATTGGGCGTGCAAAATTATTCAGCCCCCTTAAGTTAATACTTTGTAGCGCCACCTTTTGCTGCGATTACAGCTGTAAGTCGCTTGGGGTATGTCTCTATCAGTTTTGCACATCGAGAGACAGAAATGTATTCCCATTCCTCCTTGCAAAACAGCTCGAGCTCCGTGAGGTTGGATGGAGAGCATTTGTGAACAGCAGTTTTCAGTTCTTTCCACAGATTCTCGATTGGATTCAGGTCTGGACTTTGACTTGGCCATTCTAACACCTGGATATGTTTATTTTTGAACCATTCCATTGTAGATTTTGCTTTATGTTTTGGATCATTGTCTTGTTGGAAGACAAATCTCCGTCCCAGTCTCAGGTCTTTTGCAGACTCCATCAGGTTTTCTTCCAGAATGGTCCTGTATTTGGCTCCATCCATCTTCCCATCAATTTTAACCATCTTCCCTGTCCCTGCTCAAGAAAAGCAGGCCCAAACCATGATGCTGCCACCACCATGTTTCACAGTGGGGATGGTGTGTTCAGGGTGATAAGCTGTGTTGCTTTTACGCCATACATAACGTTTTGCATTGTTGCCAAAAAGTTCAATTTTGGTTTCATCTGACCAGAGCACCTTCTTCCACATGTTTGGTGTGTCTCCCAGGTGGCTTGTGGCAAACTTTAAACAACACTTTTTATGGATATCTTTAAGAAATGGCTTTCTTCTTGCCACTCTTCCATAAAGGCCAGATTTGTGCAATATACGACTGATTGTTGTCCTATGGACAGAGTCTCCCACCTCAGCTGTAGATCTCTGCAGTTCATCCAGAGTGATCATGGGCCTCTTGGCTGCATCTCTGATCAGTCTTCTCCTTGTATGAGCTGAAAGTTTAGAGGGACGGCCAGGTCTTGGTAGATTTGCAGTGGTCTGATACTCCTTCCATTTCAATATTATCGCTTGCACAGTGCTCCTTGGAATGTTTAAAGCTTGGGAAATCTTTTTGTATCCAAATCCGGCTTTAAACTTCTTCACAACAGTATCTCGGACCTGCCTGGTGTGTTCCTTGTTCTTCATGATGCTCTCTGCGCTTTTAACGGACCTCTGAGACTATCACAGTGCAGGTGCATTTATACGGAGACTTGATTACACACAGGTGGATTGTATTTATCATCATTAGTCATTTAGGTCAACATTGGATCATTCAGAGATCCTCACTGAACTTCTGGAGAGAGTTTGCTGCACTGAAAGTAAAGGGGCTGAATAATTTTGCACGCCCAATTTTTCAGTTTTTGATTTGTTAAAAAAGTTTTAAATATCCAATAAATGTTGTTCCACTTCATGATTGTGTCCCACTTGTTGTTGATTCTTCACAAAAAAATACAGTTTTATATCTTTATGTTTGAAGCCTGAAATGTGGCAAAAGGTCGCAAAGTTCAAGGGGGCCGAATACTTTCGCAAGGCACTGTATATATATATATATATATATATATATATATATATATATATATATATATATATATATACTGAGTATAGAAAACATTAAGAACACCTGCTCTTTCCATGACATCGATCAACCAGGTGAATCCAGGTGAAAGCTATGATCCCTTATTGATGTCACTTGTTAAATCCACTTCAATCAGTGTAGATGAAGGGGAGGAGACAGGTTAAAGAAAGATTTCTAAGCCTTGAGACAATTGAGACATGGATTGTGTATGTGTGGCATTCAGAGAGTGGATGGGCAAGACAAAACATTGAAGTGTCTTTGAACGGGGTAGCAGGTGGCTGAGCGCAGCGGTTTGTGTCAAGAGCTGCAACACTGCTGGGTTTTTCCACGCTCAACAGTTTCCCATGTGTATCAAGAACGGTCCACCATCCAAAGGACATCCAGACAACTTGACACAACTGTGGGAAGCATTGGAGTCAACATGGGCCAGCATCCCTGTGGAACGCTTCGACACTGACAAATTGAGGCTGTTCTGAGGGCAAAAGGGGGGAGGTGTTAGGAAGGTATTAGGAAGGTGTTCTCGTGTTTGGTAAACTCAGTGTATATCTGTCTCACCCGGTTGGAGAACTTGGCGCCGCGATAGTTACGCTGTGACAGGTTGAAGACGGTGTAGTGGTCAGCGTGCCGTGAGTCCAGGAAAGAGCGGATGTCCTCCACATGGTTCTGGTTGCCGATCTGCAACGCCTCCGCAGGATATGACATCACTGGCAGGGGACAGAGAGGGAGACATATGTTCAATCCCAATGACCATAGAGGTGATGATGAGGCATGCCAGGATATACAGTCCAGTACTATTATTAAACACTGTCATGGGGTTCCACTTTCATTCCTTCTGCACTGTGCAGTATGGAAACGCCTTCAGGGTGATGGACCTGTGGCCACAGGGGTTTACCAACACAAACCAGGCAGGGAATCATTCTAATCATTTAAAAGATGAGAGTCTTGTACTGTATGTGGTTTATGTAGTTAAAGTTACATTCATCTGGTTAAAAGTGGGTTGAAAGTAATTTAACCACAGGCAGGGTGTGAATTACAGAGCAGCAATGGGGGGGGGGGGGGGGGGGGGGGGGGGGTGAAATGTTAGTGAGTGAAATGTTAGCTCCCCTAAATGCAACAAAAGTCAAACTTGGGTAGGGTCTCTAAATAAGGCTAACTTAACCATTTTCCTATTTGTTTAAAATGCTGTGGTAAATATGTTTTACAGTGGTAAATATGAAAATAAAAGCCTCCAAATGAAACGAACACCCCCACCTCTCTGTCATGGTTTAAACCATTTATTTCTAGTTGGCTGCATAAACCGTCTCCCTGTCTACGGCATGGTCCACTCAGTGAGTTTGGCCTCAGCTGAGCTCCTTTAAACGCATAGATTTTCCTTTGTATTTAATTTTCGCCATTTTACCATATTTCCTTGATTTTTCAAGAAAAGAGCCTTTCTTCCAATGCATTCGATTTGTCTGTTGATTTATCATTGTTTGCTTTTGTCCGTCAGCTGTTTAGAGCGCTCATTGCTTTGTTTTTCATGTGCGCGGGGGTATTGGTGTTCTCTGTGTCGTCCGTGGCCAGAAGTAGACCATTTATTTAGCTTCATTATTTTCTATCAATATTTGTTTTCTTTCCTGGATCAGAGGATGATGGTCGCAGATATCACTAGACACCAACGGAGCATCCAATACATCCAACATGAATGACAGTAGGCCTATAGTTGACTCTTTCAGTTAGAAGCAATCGATTTTGCAACGGCATAGGACTACATTATTTGAGATTTGTGTGCCCATGAGAACTGTTTTCACGGTGAAACACAATGAAATGTTATGAAGACATAGTTACACTTACAGTGCATTTTCAGATATCTCCAATATCCAGGATTTTTTTTACAGGGTTTAAGTTCTAATTCAATTGTTATAAGCTTAATAATGACAAATAACACCGTCATAAATGTCATTCATGTAAGGAAAGTCAGGTAGTGTTTTAAATCACGCCATCTGAGAAGACTCCAAGCATTAACTCATGAATTATGGACAACTCATGAACGAGGGTGTAAACATGTTTGGATTCAACTCATGTATTATATTGAATGTAGGCTGCCTGTTCTGCGTGTGTTCATGTGTGTAAAATTGCCTCGGCTGAGAGGTTAGGCTGCCAGCAGTGGTGTAAGCCTAGCGGAGGGTGGGCGCAACTAAATGCAGTTTACCATCTTTTTTCAAAATATTTTACTTATCAGTGGTAACCCACCTTTTTTTTTTTTTACCACTACATCACTGGCTGCCGGTAGGCCAATTTGAAGTTCATGGTAATAGGCCTACACATTGTAGCCTGGACTAGTAAATTGACCGTGTGTGTTAGGGTGACCATCCTGTTTTACTCGGGACAGTTTCAGCCCCATTTCAGGTGTCTCGACTTTTCAGGTTACAAAAAAGGGGTCCATTTGTCAGCAAGATGCATCAATTAATATAGGCCTAAACAATGGCAATCGCCGAATGTCAATAGCCACACTTTTTGGTGTTTTGTAAATAGATGTGTCATTTGATGAATGGAAATAGACGCGTGTACATGCAGTTTGGATTATTTGGAGTGGACAAACGGGCACAGGTAGCCTACTTTTTTGAAGTGATTCGTTAGCCAATCAGATGAAAGCATCATGACTGTTCATGCCACATAAAATGGTAATTCATTTTTACCGGTAAATGACGTCTTTATTATTAGGCCCATAAAAAAATAGAGCTCTGAATTCACGGGCCAGAGCGCATTCTGACACTCGAGTTGAATTTACGAACGCACCCATAAATGAGTGTTCAGTAAGAGGAGGGATCTAAGGTGACACACTATGCATTATGAGATAGAGGCCCTCAGGTGTCAGAGGAAGGCCCTTCAAATTGTCAAAAGACTCCAGCCACCCAAGTCATAGACTGTTCTCTCTGCTACCGCACGGCAAGCGGTATCAATGCACCAAGTCTGGAACCAACAGGACCCTGAATAGCTTCTACCCCCAAGCCATAAGACTGTTAAATAGTTAGTGAAATAGTTAACCAAATACCTACCCAGACTACCTGCTTTGACCCTTTTTGCACTAACTCTTTTGACTCATCACATACGCAGCAACTACTGTTAATCATCTATCCTGTTGCCTTGTCACTTTATCCCTACTTACGCATATGTACATATCTACCTCAATTACCTCGTACCCCTGCACAAGGACTCGATACTGGTACCCCGTGTATATAGCCAAGTTATCCGTTATTTATTCATTGTGTTATTTTTCTATTATTTCTATTATTTTCCCTCTGCGTTGTTGGGAAGGGTCCATAAGTAAGCATTTCACTGTTAGTCTCCGCCTGTTGTTTACAAAGCAGGTGACGAATAACATTTGATTTCATTTCATTTGAGTGGCTGTGTCCTCATCATCTGGAGGACAGACTGCTGTTACATGCAGCGTGCGTATGGATGTGTGTGTGTTTGTGTGCGCTTGTATGTGTTAGCATATACACGACATGGACAAAAGTATGTGGACACACCTTCAAATTAGTGGATTTGGCTATTTCAGCCATACCCTTTGCTGACATGTGTATAAATTCGAGCACACAGCCAAGCAATCTACATAGACAAGCATTAGCAGTAAAATGGCCGGTATTGAAGAGCTTAGTGACTTTCAACGTGACACCGTCATAGGATGCCACCTTTCCAACAAGTCAGTTCGTAAAATTTCTGCCCTGCTAGAGCTGCCCCGGTCAACTGTAAGTGCTGTTATTGTGAAGTGGAAACGTCGAAGAGCAACAACGGCTCAGCCGTGAAGTGGTAGGTCACACAAGCTCACAGAATGGGCCCGTTGAGTGCTGAAGTGCGAATTGTCTGTCCTCAATTGCAACACTCAATACCGAGTTCCAAACTGCCTATGGAAGCAACGTCAACACAAGATCTGTTTGTCGGGAGCTTCATGAAATGGACTTCCATAGCCACACATAAACCTAAGATCACCATGCACAATGCCAAGCGTCGGCTGGAGTGGTGTAAAGCTAGCCGCCATTGGACTCTGGAGCAGTGGAAATGCGTCCTCTAGAGTGATGAATCACGCTTCACCATCTGGCAGTCCAATGGACGAATCTGGTTTTGGCGGATGCCAGGAGAACTACCTGCCCGAATGCATAGTGCCAACTGTAAAGTTTGGTGAAGGAGGAATAATGGTCTGGGGCTGTTGAAGGGAAATCTTAATGCTACAGCATGCAATGACATTCTAGACGATTGTGCGCTTCCAACTTCGAGGCAACAGTTTGAGGAAGGCCCGTTCCTGTTTCAGCATGACAATGTCACCGTGCACACAGAGATATCCATACAAAAATGGTTTGTCGAGATCGGTGTGGAAGAACTTGACTGGCCTGCACAGAGCCCTACCTCAACCCCATCGAACACCTTAGGGATAAATTGGAACGCTGACTGCGAGCCAGGTCTAATCGCCCAACGTCAATGCCCAACCTCACTAATACCCTTGTGGCTGAATAGATGCAAGTCCCCGCAGCAATGTTCCAACATCTAGTGGAAAGTCTTCCCAGAAGAGTGGAGGCTGGTATTGCAGTAAAGGAGGGACCAACTTCATATTCATGCCCATGGTTTTGGAATGAGATGTTCGACGAGCAGGAGTCCACATACTTTTGTGTATCATAATATCACCCTACCCTCATCCCAACCAACCCTAAAAGCTCTCCTAGGCCCGAAAAACCAAGAGCAAACTTTCTCTTGTTGAAATCCCACCCTCTGTCATCTATAGATTTACAGTAGATGTTGTGTAAGGAGGGAGTGAGGCAAAGTTTACAGGAGGCTAGAGACGGAGAGATCTAAAAGTCTAACAATTGGGTGGAGAAGAAACCTGTGAAGCCCAAATACAGGCTTTACTACCCTCCATAATGATGAAATAAAGCTACCGTTAGAGAACGATGGATGTCCTTTTAGCTAGAGAGAAAAGCCATTGCCAGTTAGAAGAAGACGAGAGTCTGGTACGCTTCATGAATGGAATGGTGCTAAAGCTAGAACAGCCCAACACCGCAGGCACCCATGCAGTAAATGAACACAGCTGACGGAATTCATACACAGGCACACGCCCTGTCCTTTCATTCCATTTCATACAGTTGATCTAGAACTTACAGTATGATTTGACAATAATGTGTACTCACCTATGATTCGTGATGTGATGTAGGCAATGTCCAGCTCTCCTTTTGTGTACCTGCGACAGAAATAATATTTTCTCAATTCATAGAATATGTATAACTTCAGATTCTTAAACGTATATGACGCTGAATTGTCTAGATCACTGAGATTTGTCTACAGTTTTTTAAAGACGTGATTGTTTTTGTCTAATTTGTATTTGAATGATCCAGACACATTGTAGCAAGCAGCTGAAGTGAACATACACAGACAGGGGTCTGTGGGAGGGGGGTCCTTTGGGGGGGGGGGGGGGGGTCCAGGGATTTGGAGACCGGTGCAGGAATGCACAATAGGGTTTTTTAATACACCCAAAACAAACACGTATACAAAAACACTGGGCTGTACCCAAACAAAAGAGCGAGGGTAAACCTGGTTGAACGACATGGGACGATACCCGTAATACACAATATATAAAGCACGCAGCATAACAGCTGCACCAACGCATAGGTACTCACACCACCAACGGACAAGGGAACAATAATCGACAGGACACTGGTAAACCAAGGCCAACTGTGTTATTTTGTTTGTTTTTTCGCATTGTTTGTAACTTATTTTGAGCATAATGTTGCTGCAACTGTCTCGTATGCCCGGAAAGAGCTTCTGGACATCAGAACAGCGATTACTAACCTTGAATTGGACAAATCATTTTTCTTTAATGAGTTGGACGGGAAGGATATGCTCCAAACACCCAAACAGGCTCTCATCCCCGTCATTCGCTGGAGAAAGAAACAGAGATTTTGCGGAAAAAGATTGGGGTGCCTTGTGAGGATCAGGCGACGAGTGGCTAATCTGCCTTTGCCATCCATACTGCTAGCTAACGTTCAATCGCTGGAAAATAAATGGGACGAAGTGAAAGCTCGTATATCTTACCATCAGGACATTAAAAACTGTAATATCTTGTGTTTCACCGAGTCATGGCAGAACGACAACATTAATAACATGCAGCTGGTGGGTTATACACTGTATCGGCAGGATAGAACAACATCCTCTGGTAAGACACGAGGCAGGGGGCAATGCATATTTCTAAACAACAGTTGGTGCACAATTAGATATTGTGCACCAAAAATCTTTAGATTTTTCTCGCCTGAGGTAGAGTATCTCATGATAAGCTGTAGACCACACTATCTACCTAGAGTTTTCATCTGCATTTTACGTAGCTGTCTGCATACCACCACAGACCGATGCTGGCACCACACTCACACTCACACCACACTCACACACTCAATGAGCTGTATACCGCCATGCATGTTAAATGTGAAACCAGAGGGGAAAAAAACTCTAGACCAACTTTACTTCACACACAGAGACGCGTACAAAGCTCTCCCTCGTCCTCCCTCGCCCTCCATTTGGCTAATCTGACCATAATTATATCCTCCTGATTCCTGCTTACAAGCAAAAATGTAAGCAGGAAGCAGTGGCTCGGTCTATAAAAAATTTATCAGATGAAGCAGATGCTAAACTACAGAACTGTTTTGTTAGCAGAGTCTGGAATATTTTCTGGGATTTTTCCGATAGCATTGAGGAGTACACCACATAAGTCACTGGCTTCATCAATAAGTGCATCGATCACGTCGTCCCCACAGTGACTGTACACACATACCCCAACCAGAAGCCATGGATTACAGGCAAAATTCACACTGAGCTAAAGGGTAGAGATGCTGCTTTCAAGGAGCAGGACTCTAACCCGGAAACTTATAAGATTCCGCTATGCCCTCCGACGAACCATCAAACAGGCAAAGTGTCAATACAGGACTAAGATCGAATGGTACTACACCGGCTCGTCGGATGTGTCAAGGCTTTCAAACTAGACCAAACTGGCAAGTGTCTTCACTGACATTTTCAGCCTCTTCCTGTCTGAGTCTGTAATACCAACATGTTTCAAGCAGACCACCATAATCCCTGTGCCCAAGAACACTAAGGTAACCTGCCTAAATGTCTACTGACCAAAAGCACTAACGTCTGTAGCCATGAAATGCTTTGAAAGGCTGGTCATGGCTCACATCAACACAATTATCCCAGAAACCCTAGACCCACTCCAATTTGCATACCGCCCCAACAGATCCACAGATGATACAATCTCTATATTGCCCTTTCCCACCTGGACAAAAGGAACACCTATGTGAGAATGCTATTCATTGACTACAGCTCAGAGTTCAGCACCATAGTGCCCTCAAAGGTCATCACTAAACTAAGGATCCTGGGACTAAACACCTCCCTCTGCAACTGGATCCTGGACATCTTGACGGGACACCCCCCAGGTGGTAAGGGTAGGTAACAACACATCTGCCACGCTGATCCTCAACACGGGGGCCCTCAGGGGTGCATGCTCAGTCCTCTCCTGTACTCCCTGTTCACTCATGACTGCATGGCCAGGCATGACTCCAACACCATTATTAAGTTCGCCGATGACACAAAAGTGATAGGCCTGATCACCGACAACGATGAGACCGCCTATAGGGAGGAGGTCAGAGACCTGACTGTGTGCTGCAAGAACTGCAACCTCTCCCTCAATGTGATCAAGACAAAGGAGATGATTGTGGACTACAGGAAAAGGAGGACCGAGCACGCCCCATTCTCATTGACAGGACCATAGTGGAGCAGGTTGAGAGCTTCAAGTTCCTTGGCGTCCACATCACCAACGAACTAACGGTCCAAGCACACCAAGACAGTCATGAAGAGGGCACGACTAAACCTATTCCACCTCAGGAGACTGGCATGGGCCTTCAGATCATCAGAAGGTTTTGCAGCTGCACCTTCGAGAGCATCCTGACAGGTTGCATCCCTGCCTGGTATGGCAATAGCTCGGCCTCCGACTGCAAGGCACTACAGAGGGTAGTGCGTACGGCCCTGTACATCACTAGGGCCAAGCTTCCTACCATCCAGGACCTCTATACCAGGTGGTGTCAGAGGAAGGCCCTAAAAATTGTCAAAGACTCCAGCCACCTAGTCATAGACTGTTCTCTCTGCTACCGCACGGCAAGCGGAACTGGAGCGCCAAGTCAAGGTCCAAGAGGCTTCTAAACAACTTCTACCCCAAGCCCTAAGACTCCTGAACATCTAATCAAATGGCTACCCAGACTATTTGCATTGCCCTCCCCTCTCTCTTCTACGCTGTTGCTACTCTCTGTTATTATCTATGCATAGTCACTTTAATAACCTACATGTACATATTACCTCAATTACCTCAACACCAGCACATTGACTCTGTACCGGTACCCCCTGTATATAGCCCTGCTATTTTTATTTACTTTTTTAACATATTTTCTTAAAACTGCATTGTTGGTTAAGGGCTGTTGTATTCGGCGCATGTGACAAAAACAATTTCATTTGATTTGTAAACGTATATCCACTATTCTAGGCCAATGGTCTGTTTGTGAAGTACTGAGGTGGATGAGAGCCATATGGCCCTGAGGGCTTCCCATCCTGGCCCTGCATGGTTATGCAACAGCCCAGCCACATGGGTAACCTGAGGGAGGGATGAGAGGAGGAGAGGAGGCTGGGAGGCGGGGACAGGAGGAAGCATCAAGTGGGAAATACTCATAATGAGGTAATTGGACAAGCAGCAGTGTTCTATTTTGATACAGTGTTCTGTTGTGCTCTCCTGCAGCATGAACAG
The DNA here is from genome assembly GCF_045791955.1 of Oncorhynchus clarkii lewisi. NCBI lineage: Eukaryota > Metazoa > Chordata > Actinopteri > Salmoniformes > Salmonidae > Oncorhynchus > Oncorhynchus clarkii. The sequence continues at coordinate 39,078,447 of NC_092150.1, forward strand.
TGTTAGACTATCTGGCTAGTGCTAGCTCTACTAACTGTGTCTGCAGGCCTTCAGAACTGGATTTGGCACTGTGGCTGCTACATAGGCCTTTCTGGCTAGCGCTAGCTCTGCTAACTGTGGCTGCTGCATAGCCCTTCCTGGCTAGCGCAAGCTCTGCTAACTGAGGCTGCTGCATAGGCCTTTCTGGCTAGCGCTAGCTCTGCTAACTGTGGCTGCTACAAGTCTAGCTATAGTGCTGGCTCTGCTAACTGTTAACTGTGGCAGGTACAAGTCCAGTTATAGTGTTAGCTGTACTAAATGTGAACTGTGGCTGCTGCTGTCTGGTCATAGAGTTAGTTCTGCTAACTATGGCTGCAAGACTGCAGAGCCAGCCCAGGTTATTTTGAGCAGGATAAGCAGGTGTAATTTTGCTTTGCGTGAGGCCAGCAGTGTTGTAGCATGCAGCTTAGAAGCCTCTGACCTATTCTGGCTACATGCTGGAGCGTGTACAGCCGGGCCCCCCCTTGAGATGTCGATAAGAATCGCTACAGTAGGCTTGCTAGTATCTTGTTGGTGGGGGGAGAGGTAGGCTAGGCAGAGAGCTCTGTAAATATTTGACATATTTTATTGTTTTTAAGGGTTTTGGATCCCCCAAAAAAATACTTTTAAAGTTTTTGATAACTTGTTGATAGATGAACTGAAATATCTGGTGGTGTTCCACATAAATGCAGGACTGATTATGGCAAGTCCGTTTCTATTTAGCTAGCTAGCATGATTTAAATGATGCAGCAAAACCAGATTAACAGCGTTGGCTTTTTAGCACCCTGCCCCAGTTCCTAGAGGGACAGCGGTGTGAGGGGATGCAGAGGCTCATTGGACCATTGTTGAGGTGTGGTGGTCTTACTGGGGCTTTTACAGTCGCTGAAGCAGCACCCAGGTGGGTACTACATTTCAGGACTGGACGATCCAGCCTACCTATGAAGGAGGAGCTGTGACTATCGAAGACGACAAGGTGCCCGTTGAGGAGCTCTGTGGCATATCTGTCAGATGTCTCGAGCTCCCTGCCTGGCTGTACCACCTACTCTCCCTCTTCATGATACTACTTTACTGAACTGCTTATCATCATCTAACGATGTGGAAGACCATTGCCAGATCCCTATATTTGTTTTATAAAATTGTTTTTGGTTTATTTTGTTTTTAAAGCAACTTTGAGATTCTACTTGTAATGAAAAGCGCTATTTAAAATAAATATATGATTATTATTATTAGAGGGCGGTATACACACCCACACACACACACAAACAGGTGTATAGGCTACTGTAGGTATATATTCTATACCCTGCTATATATACACAAAAACACAAAACATTAATTAGGCCAGGCAAGCTACAGCTACCCTTGGCTGTATTACATTAGAGACATTGGAGCCATGCTCTAACAGTTAAAGCTCACACGCTCAGCAGTGTGGCGACAGCACAGCTGTGGCGTTTCCCACCATTTCCTGTGGTTACTGTGACACGTTGCAGTAACCACAGATAGGGTTTGTCTGTAAATAGAAGGTTCTGATAGAGAGGAATAGGTCATCATAACTTATGAGTCGTGTGTTTCTAGAGAGAGAGAGAAAATGGGAGAGAGAAGAGAGGGAGAATATAGAGGGGAGAAAGAGGGGGAGGAAATGAGAGAGAGCGAGAGAGAATGGGAGATAGAGAATATAGAGGGGAGGGAGAAGGCGGAGGGAATGAGAGAGAGAGCGATAGAGAGAACAAACACCATTATAAATACAACTAAATGTTTATTTTTCCTTTTGTACTTGAACTAATTGCACATCATTACAACACTGTATATAGACATATGACATTTGAAATGTCTTTATTCTTTTGGAAATTTTGTGAGTGTAATGTTTACTGTACATTTTTTAGTGTTTATTTCACTTTAGTTTATTATCTATTTCACTTGATTTGGCAATGTAAACATATGTTTCCCATGCCAATAAAGCCTCTTAAATTGAAATTGAATTGAGAGAGAGAGAATATAGAGGGGAGAGAGGGGGGATGTGAGAGAGAGAGAATGGGAGTGGGCCAAGGACACACTGCCTTTCAGACCAATACAACACTCAGTGAAAACAGAACAGAACACAGCACTGCAGAGTCTGTCTGTCACAACTGCATGTGTTCTAAGGAAGACAGCTTGCACACAGCTGATTGAATGGTATCTCATTTGACCATGAATCAAGTAACTGACTTTGTTTCAACAAATTCCACTGAATCTTGGATTATATCAGATGTACACATGTAGCCTCCATGGCTTTGAAATAGCTAGCTGTAGTGTAAGCTATAGATAGGGACTAACTATATCTGTAATACACACTGGCCATGCCTGCTCTACTATACAAATGGCAGGTCAACAGTAACTAGCTGTAATACACAGTACCAAACTGACAGTGGTGTACACATGGCCTGTTTTTTTCTAGGTGAAATGAATCCCTGTGTATCAGCATTGCTCTAAGTACAATAAACCGCTATCAATTATTCACACAGGAGAGGAGAGAAAAGGAGAAGAGAGAAAAGGAGGGGAGAGATGAACAGAAAATGGAGGAGATGAGGAAAGGATAGAAAAGACAAATAGGGGAGAGAATAAACAAGCTGAGAGGAGTGAAGTTGAGATCATAGGAGAAGAGGGGAAATAACAGGAAGGGAAAGGAAAGGAGAAGGGAAGAGACGAGACTAGGCAAAAGATAACCGTATTAGCAGCAAATTGTGATCGACCCGCTGAATCAATATACCCCGGCTCTGCCCTGTCCCTGCTCCGTAACTGACACCGTTTCAATGTGGTCCAGAGAGATGGCAGAGGTTCTGTGCGTGTGCGTGTGTGGCAGGGTTAAAGGCAGAGTGTGTGGACAAGGAGGCATGAGTCTCGAGAGGCCTGCTCACTGTCCGACAGTACAGAGGCTCCTTTGTGTGGCCAGTGCAGACGCCTACGCAGAAAGAATGTCATCTCTCTCAGGACCCAGCGGTGCCAGACTCGGTAGCCCCCCCACAGACATTATCCGTCATCCCTCCACACCCTTCCCACTGTTCCTCCAGGCCTCTCCATCCATTCATCTGCTTTCCTTCCCTCACATCCCCTTTAGGAAAAATCTATCCGGCCTTTTTTATTAGCTATCTATTTTACTCATATTTTATCTCCATATACAGGTACAATTCAAATAATAACTCTGTCTCTCACCAATAGTATTAAGTGTTTTCCCATTGTGCTGTGGTGTACAGCCATAGAGATGTATCTAAGTGTCTAAAACAAAGCTCTCCAACCCTGTTCCTGGAGAGCTAGTGTCTTGTCGGTTTTCGCTCCTACCCTAATTTAGCCCACCTGATTCTAATAATTAGCTGATTGATAAACTGAATCAGGTTAGTTACAACTGGGGATGGAGCGAAAACCTACAGGTTAGCTCTCCAGGAACCGGGTGGGAGAGCCTTGGTCTGAAACCATGCGTAATCAGCCCAGTCATAACTACCCCATTCCATATTTCACAGGTCAGGAAACCACGGCAACCACAGAGGACAGGTAAACATCTCAACTGGATGACAACTGACGCTCCTCCCTTCACACTACCATGTTAGCTCCCAGCAGGCACGTAGAGGCCTTTTCTCAATTCGATTTGCTTAACTCCTGTGTCCTCTCTCACCTTCTTTTGAAAAAGGACAAAGGTAATCGAGGAGAGGCGGCGAGGTGAGGGAGCGTGGATGAAAATGAGCTTGTATGAAATTAGACTCTCCTTCTCCACTCACGCGTCATCAGGCAAATTCCACTTACAGTGGTGGATCGCAAAATAAATATGTAAAGTGTTAAAAACAAATTAAGTTGGCTATGCTAGACATTTTATAGATAAAACGCTAAGTTTCATATTGTTTTTAAACGTGTGCATGCTTCTCTCCTCCGACAAAACAAAAGCCGACTCAAAGTGGGTGTGGCAGATTTCAAAATGCTTCCGCGAAGGACTCAGATAGGATACACATGACTATCCTCGATGAAAGGTGGCTATCGAGGAGGGGAGGACACTCTTCCGTTCGTCCACTAATGAATTTACATCTTCTCGACCACTTGAGGAGAGAGCAAAGGCCTGAGATCTCTGCTAGGCCCAGCCTGAGCGCTCCTTATCGGGGAAGGCATAGAGTCGTTCACCTCTAGGCTAGCCTGGGAACCAGAACTGGGTCAGAGTTGGGTAGGAGGAAAAGCCTGTGAAATTTCTAGCCCAAAACAACTAGATATCATGGCATGGAGGCTAGCCACATGTCACCACACCCCAGCCAGGGAGCACAGACACATCATATCTCCCATGCCAGATCCACCCATAAGAAAAAAAAGATTGCAGTCGGAGTGCAGTATAACTGCAGTATGCTGCAAATACTGCGTTCACATTTTTTTTACTGCAGTAATTTGGCAGAGTAACTGCAGTTACAGTGCAGTATAACTGCAGTATACCGTAGTTATTCTGCAACTACTGCGTCCAAAATACTACATTTGCTGCAATTTTTGTAAGGGCAGAGATGGGTGGTGTAACAGGTTAAGGAAGTTAGGGCTCAGGAAATCAAATCACAATTTATTTAAAGTGTATTTCACTAGGTCTCAACACACTTAACAGAAAAAGTTTGAATTAAAAGAGAATAAAAATTCAAATGAGTCAGGGGTAAAGGGATTGGGGGTGATTTTTGGGACTTACGTGGCCACCTGGTGCATGACTTTAGTGGAGGTGTCTTTGAGTGTGTCCTTCAGGTTATCCTTGAAGTTGCTGAAGAACTTGCCGGCTCCGCCTTTCACCATATCCAGCAGCCCTCCGCCATAGTTGGCATCCATATCTGGAGATGGAGGACCTTTACAATTAAGAATGACGAGAAACACACACTGAGGATGCAGACAAAGACAGACAGACATGTAGACGCATGTAGAGACACAGTATATGGAGCACAGAACAGACAAACAAATATACCTAACAACATGTGTGTCTTTCATCCCCAATGGCCCGACAAACAGAAACAACATCCAACATATAATATAGGACTGTCCCCGACTAAAATAAATCTTGGTTGCCCAGTCTGTTCTTTCGACCAATCGATTGGTTGACATTTTAAAACGTGTATTTTTCCATATATATACACAAACACATCCTACTGTATTGTGTTAATCAAATCAACTAGATGCACTGCGCTTGTCTGATGCTTTAAGCGCACTGTTTGATTAAATAACTAAGACACACAAATGACTAGAGGGAGTCCGACCGCAATGTATTTGGTTGTGCCAGGCCGGGCTCAGACTTGCTACGCTGTGACAGCGAGTGACTGAGTGACTAGCACCCGTTGTCTCTCTCTCCTCCCTGCTGCAGCGACCACCACAGAACTTCAACAGTGTGTATCGCGCTGTCCGTGTCGATGAAGCTGCAACATAATTACCTCGTATGTTTAAGAAAAATATTCCCTCTTCCTTTAACCCTTGCTCTCGTCACGTGACACATATATGCACCGCATGCACTTATTTTAGAATAAGGATAAAGAAGTTGACAAGATGGGGTCAGCCCTAATATAACAAGCACACTAATTGGACCGATAAACTGTTCGAAAGAGAGAAAGAGAGGGAGATGCAGTCAACTCTGGTACTGTGCTAGTTCAAGAGAAAGCCCTCCTCTTGGACTTTACCCAAGTCCTATATCTGATTCAGCAGCCTGGTCTAAACACACTCCTCCCTTCCCCACCCCATCCATCTGTACACAGCACATGGCACTGAGCTGACACTACCACTACCACTTTCACTTCCGCAACCACTACTCCTAAATGTGTTCTCTGAACATTCTTGTAACATCAAGAAAATGTTTCTTGCACAAGTGTATAGTTTTTGTGTTTTGGGAATGTCCCAACAATGTTCCCACCAGACTCTTCCCACAGCCTAATGAAACATTCTGAACAGACTAAATGTGTTCTAGGAACATTCTTGCAACATCAGGTGAATGTTTTACACAAACATTCTATAATCATCTGGACAGTTTTTGTGTTATGAGAATATTTGCAGCGCCCTAACGAATGTTCAGAAAACCTTCACAGAACCAATTTTGGTTTGCTGGGAGGTCTCCTGATCTCAACCAGATTTCTTGGATAAAGGAACGTTATTTTATTAAAAAATATATTTAAAAAAAACCACCACCACTAACACAAAACTCTGAATCACTCAGATCACACCAATAGGAGTTATTGGGGAGTAGTAGGTCTATTGCTCTTTACAGAGAAATCTACATAAGATTTTTTTGTCCATCATGAAGGTAAAAATAACATTTTGTTAGAATTCCTACTGAAATGGAGGGTTGCCTTTATGTCCTGCTACTAGTGTGTGTGTGTGTGTGTGTGTGTGTGTGTGTGTGTGTGTGTGTGTGTGTGTGTGTGTGTGTGTGTGTGTGTGTGTGTGTGTGTGTGTGTGTGTGTGTGTGTGTGTGTGTGTGTGTATTGGGGAGGGGGAGCTCTGGTAGCTTATGGAGGTCAAATCGAGCTATGTACGGCGGTTCCCGTGCGCCTCCTAAATGTTTTAACAATACAGAAGGCTCCACATAGTGCCGTATAGTGTCTTAGGTCTCTCTTGTCGTGATGTGTGTTTAGTCCTATATTTTTATTTGATTTGTAATCCCCCGTTCCTGCAGGAGGCCTTTTGCCTTTTGGTAGGCCGTCATTGTGAATAACAAGTTGTTCTTCACTGACCTGCCTAGTTAAATAAAGGTAAAATTAAAAAAATAATAAATGTAAATTACTCAGCATTGTCATGATTGGTTGTGGGGGTACATCCTGTATAAACAGAAACTCACTTCCTTGACAACTTTGACAAAAGGCTATCAGAACAAGTTCACAAATAAAATACATCTTTATGATACCTCGTGTATGGATTTCAAAGACACAAAAATGAGTTTGATCTCCTGGAAAAAGATCTGGGAGGTAATGGGGATAGATGCCAGTAAAGAGGTCAATGGAATGCAGACCGTGGGGGACAGCAGGGTGCTGAATTGGCGCACATTCAACAAATCTGATCTAACAAAGTGGATATTTGTCAAATCTGTTATGATTGATCTATTGTAACAGGCACACAGTGTAGTTACTAAAATCCGATTTGGATATATTTGGCTGTTTTCGTACATAACATTTAGAGGTTGTCCCTTTTCAGGTTTAGAAAAAGTGACTGCTAAATGCTAACTCCCATCCGTATAAGCTGGTAGCATAGCTAGCATACAGAAATCGGTTGTGGTTGTCAAAGGCGTTTTAAACTGTATTGATTGATGACGATGACATGAAAATATATTGGGGTTGACATCCATACAAGCGTTATACTCCAATTTCTACCTCAATCTAGTGTGAAATACACATGTAAACAATAGCCTAAATGTAGACTAATTTGCTGCTGGGGCAATGGGGAGATTTGGGATGGAGATGCAGATGCGGGAAAACGGTTCAGCCTTTTTATTTAGGGTCAAGGGTTAAAATTGATATCAGTGAAAAGTGTGATTTGTCAAATTGAAAATGTAACTATTAGTCATGGATTCTTTTAAAGTATTTCCACAAAGATCTTTTGGATGGATCTTTTGGATGGATCTAGAATCAAATCAAATAAATGAGCACCATGTGAAGTTTATAGGAGCATGTCAAATTGGGTGTCTGTTGGAGGAAATTATAGTTGAAATGATTAATTATGTATACATTTAAATTAGAACCATTTATTTTAATACTATTATGTTGTGGTATGAAATGTATGGGTTTTTAGTTAAACTAGGACTGAAAATGTAGTTAAAACGAATGAATTGTCTGTACCTTGCGGGTTTAAGCACATACAGCACATTCGGGTTTTCAGACCCCTTGATTTTTTTCCACATTTTGTTACTTTACAGCCTTATTCTAAAATATATTACATTGTTTTCTCCCCCTCATCAATCTACACACAAATCCAAAACAGGTTTTTAGATACATACTTTTCCCCCCCGGAAATGTGACATTTACATAAGTATTCAGACCCTTTACTCAGTACTTTGTTGAAGCACCTTTGGTAGTGTTTACAGCCCAGAGTCTTCTTGGATATGACGCTACAAGCTTGGCATACCTGTATTTGGGGAGTTTCTCACATTCTTCTCTGCAGATCCTCTCAAGCTCTGTCAGGTTGGACGGGGAGCGTCGATGCACAGCTCTTTTCAGGTCTCTCCAGAGATGTTTGATTGGGTTCAAGTCCATGCTCTAGCTGGGCCACTCAAGGACATTCAGAGACTTGTCCCGAAGCCACTCCTGCATTGTCTTGGCTGTGTGCTTAGGGTCGTTCTCCTGTTGGAAGGTGAACCTCCGCCCCAGTCTGAGGTCCTGAGTGCTCTGGAACAGGTTTTCATCAAGGGTCTCTCTGTACTTTGCTCCGTTCATCTTTCCCTCGATCCTGACTAGTCTCCAAGCCCCTGCAGCTGAACAATATCCCCCACAGCAGGATTCTGCCACCACCATTATTCACTGTAAGGATAGTCGTCTTGATTACTTTCTTATGTCATTCTCTCATGCACCAAAAGTTTAAATAGTGTTGATAGGTGACAGAATGCAGTCGGACCCTCACATAATTGGCATATATATATTACTCTTGCAGAATTTCCATGTGGGTGAGGATATTGGAAATTGAATCAAAGCCTACAGGATGATAACTTGTTTTTAACAAGGACAGAAGAATTCATAACTGACTTTTTTCGACATAACATAGATACAGCAGATCCCCTTATTGTATGGGACACTTTTAAATATGCCTTTAGTACTCTATGCCTTTAGTACTTAGTACTCAGTACTCATCTACAAAACAAAAGCAATTTACAGTTGAAGTCGGAGGTTTACATACACCTTAGTCAAATACATTTAAACTCAGTTTTTCACAATTCCTGACATTTAATCCTTGTAAAAAACTCCCTGTCTTAGGTCAGTTAGGATCACCACTTTATTTTAAGAATGTGAAATGTCAGAATAATAGCAGAGAGAATGATTTATTTCAGCTTTTATTTCTTTCAACACATTCCCTGTGGGTCAAAAGTTTACATACACTCAATTAGTATTTGGTAGCATTGCCTTTAAATTGTTTAACTTGGGTCAAAAGTTTCGGGTAGACTTCCACAAGCTTCCCACAATAAGTTGGGTGAATTTAGGCCCATTCCTCATGACAGAGCTGGTGTAACTGAGTCAGGTTTGTAGGCCTCCTTGCTCGCACACGCTTTTTCAGTTCTGACCACACATTTTTATGGGATTGAGGTCAGGGCTTTGTGATGGCCACTCCAATACCTTGACTTTGTTGTCCTTAAGCCATTTTGCCACAACTTTGGAAGTATGCTTGGGGTCATTGTCCATTTGGAAGACTCATTAACGACCAAGCTTTAACTTCCTGACTGATGTCTTGAGATGTTGCCTCAATATATCCACATAATTTTCTTTCCTCATGATGCCATCTATTTTGTGAAGTACACCAGTCCCTCCTCCAGCAAAGCACCCCCACAATATGATGCTGCCACCACTATGCTTCACGGTTGGGATGGTGTTCCTCGGCTTGCAAGCCCAAAAAGTACAATATTTGTCCCCATGTGCAGTTGCAAACCGTAATCCGGCTTTTTCATGCGGTTTTGGAGCAGTGGCTTCTTCCTTGCTGAGCGGCCTTTCAGGTTATGTCAATATAGGACTTGTTTTACTGTGGATAGAGATACTTTTGTACCTGTTTCCTACAGCATCTTCACAAGGTCCTTTGCTGTTGTTCTGGGATTGATTTGCACTTTTCACACTAATGTACGTTCAACTCTAGGAGACAGAACGCGTCTCTTTCCTGAGCGGTATGACGGCTGCATGGTCCCATGGTGTTTATTGTTTGTACAGATGAACGTGGTACCTTCAGGCGTTTGGAAATTACGACCAAGGATGAACCAGACTTGTGGAGGTCTACAATTTTTTTTCTGAGGTCTTGGCTGATTTCTTTTGATTTTCCCATGATGTCAAGCAAAGAGGCACTGAGTTTGAAGGTAGACCTTGAAATGCATCCACAGGTACACCTCCAATTGACTCTAATTATGTCAATTAGCCTATCAGAAGCTTCTAAAGCCATGACATCATTTTCTGGAATTTTCCAAGCTGTTTTAAGGCACAGTCAACTTAGTGTATGTAAACTTCTGACCCACTGGAATTGTGATACAGTGAATTATAAGTGAAATAATCTGTCTGTAAACAATTCTTGGAAAAATGACTTGTGTCATGCACAAAGTAGATGTCCTAACCGACTTGCCAAAACTATAGTTTGTTAACAAGAAATTTGTGGAGTGGTTGAAAAACGAGTTTTAATGACTCCAACCTAAGTGTATGTAAACTTCCGACTTCAACTGTAGGTCAAAAGAGTCCATATTAACAAAGGAAATTGAAGGACTAACAGTACAGACAGCAATAAAAACTACAGCATAGAGGCTCAGAATAAGATAGAGGAAAAAGACAAAGAAATGGAGAAACTTATTTAAGAAAGATCCAGTGTAATATATTATACAAATAAAGTGAAAGTGAATGGAATATGGGGAAAGATGCAGCAAATCTTCAACATAGAAATGCTACCAGAAAGAATTTACTGAACCTTCTTACAAATTATGGAGTCACTCATGATTCACCAAATTATATTTTAAAAGAGGAAGTTAAGTACTTTAAGCATATGTCTCCTCCATCTCCACTAACCAAAGCTAATTGTATGGATTTTTTTCTTATTAACAATGTAAAATTAACATCTGTACAGAAAGACTCATGTGAAGGCCAAATTACAGAGGAACTTCCTGACGCAATTAAAGCCTTTAAGTCCGAGAAAATTCCAGGGCTGGATGGCAAACCAGTGGAAGTATGATATACTCAGAGAACCGTTATTAGCATGTTTTAACCACTTATATATACATGGTATATTATTGGAAACTCAAGAAGGTCTGATTTCATTATTACTAAAACAGGACCCAGGTGGTAAATATAAAGATTCAGTCCATTAAAAAATTCAGTGGCATCTTACACTTCAGTGTTGTGATGCATAAAATCTAGCTAAATGCTTAGCGCATAGAATTAAAAAGGTTTTGTCAGATATTATTCATCCTCATCAGACAGGTTTATTTTACAATGGAGATAACATAACACAAGCACTGGAAACAATAGAACACTATGAAATATCTGGGAAACCAGGCCTGGTATTCATAGCTGACTTTGAAAATGCTTTGATAAAGTACGACTGGAGTTTATATATAAATGCCTGGAATATTTCAATTTTGGTGAATCTCTTATAAAATCGGTTAAAGTTATGTATAGTAGTCCTAGGTGTAAAATAGTCAATAATGACTACTTCTCAGTTTTAAACTGTCAAGATGAGTACAACAAGGCTGTCCACTTTCGGCATATCTATTTATTATTGCCATCGAAATGTTAGCTGTTAAAATCAGATCCAACAATAATATTAAGGGATTAGAAATCCATGGCTTAAAAAGAAAGGTGTCATTGTTCACTGATGATTCATGGTTTCTTTTAAATCCACAATTAGAATTCCTCCACAGCCTCATAGAGGATCTATATACTTTTTCTAACCTCTCTGGATTAAAACCAAAATATGATAAGTGTACTATATTACGAATACTTACAGTCGTGGCCAAAAGTTTTGAGAATAACACAATTATTCATTTCCACAAAGTCTGCTGCCTCAGTTTGTATGATGGCAATTTGCATATACTCCAGAATGTTATGAAGAGTGATCAGATGAAATGCAAATTAATTGCAAAGTCCCTCTTTGCCATGCAAATTAACTGAATCCCCAAAAAACATTTCCACTGCATTTCAGCCCTGCCGCAAAAGGACGAGCTGACATCATGTCAGTGATTATCTCGTTAACACAGGTGTGAGTGTTGACGAGGACAAGGCTGGAGATCACTCTGTCATGCTGATTGAGTTCGAATAACAGACTGGATGCTTGAAAAGGAGGGTGGTGCTTGGAATCATTGTTCTTCCTCTGTCAACCATGGTTACCAGCAAGGACACACGTGCCGTCATCATTGCTTTGCACAAAAAAGGGCTTCACAGGCAAGGATATTGCTGCCAGTAAGATTGCACCTAAATCAACCATTTATCGGATCATCAAGAACTTCAAAGAGAGCGGTTCAATTGTTGTGAAGAAGGCTTCAGGGAGCCCAAGAAAGTCCAGCAAGCGCCAAGACCATCTTCTGAAGTTAATTCAGCTGCGGGATCAGGGCACCACCAGTACAAAGCTTGCTCAGGAATGGCAGCAGGCAGGTGTGAGTGCATCTGCACGCACAGTGAGGCAAAGACTTTTGGAGAATGGCCTGATGTCAAGAAGGGCAGCAAAGAAGCCACTTCTCTCCAGGAAAAACATCAGAGACAGACTGATATTCTGCAAAAGTTACTGGGCTTGAACTGCTGAGGACTGGGGTAAAGTAATTTTCTCTGATGAATCCCCTTTCCGATTGTTTGGGGCATCCGGAAAAAAGCCGAAGAAGACAAGGTGATCGCTACCATCAGTCCTGTGTCATGCCAACAGTAAAGCATCCTGAGACCATTCATGTGTGGGGTTGCTTCTCAGCTAAGGGAGTGGTTTCACTCATAATTTTGCCTAAGAACACAGCACGAATAAAGAATGGTACCAACACATCCTCCAAGAGCAACATCTCCCAACCATCCAGGAACAGTTTGGTGACGAACAATGCCTTTTCCAGCATGATGGAGCACCTTGCCATAAGGCAAAAGTGATAACTAAGTGGCTCTGGGAACAAAACATCGATATTTTGGGTCCATGGCCAAGAAACTCCCCAGACCTTAATCCCATTGAGAACTTGTGGTCAATCCTCAAGTGGCGGGTGGACAAACAAAAACCCATAAATTCTGACAATCTCCAAGCATTGGTTATGCAAGAATAGGCTGCCATCAGTCAGGATGTGGCCCAGAAGTTAATTGACAGCATGCCAGGGCGGATTGCAGAGGTCTTGAAAAAGAAGGCTCAACACTGCAAATATTGACTCTTTGCATCAACTTCATGTAATTGTCAATAAAAGCCTTTGACACTTATGAAATGCTTGTAATTATACTTCAGTATTCCATAGTAACATCTGACAAAACTATCTAAAGACACTGAGGCAGCAAACCTTGTGAAAATTAATATTTGTGTCATTCTCAAATCTTTTGGCCACGACTGTATACATTGCGTGTATTTTACCAATCAAATGGTCTGACCCCAGTGGACATACTCGGAATACACATCCTGAAAGACAGAAATGATCTCACTCCAAAAATAGATAACATCTTGCTCCAATGGAAAGAAAAATACCTGTCTATTTGTGGAAAAATCACTCTAATTAACTCTTTAGTCATATCACAATTGACCTATTTGCTTATGGTTTTGCCTACACCTAGCGACCTGTTTTTTAAATGATATGAGCAAAAAATATTCAATTTTATTTGGAATGGCAAGCCAGACAAAATTAAAAGGGCCTATTTATATAAAGAATGTGAATTTGGTTGGGCAGAAATTATTAAATATTAAAGCATTAGACCTCTCACTAAAGGCATCAGTCATACAAAAGTTATACTTAAATCCGAAATGGTTCTCTAGTAAATTAGTAAGAATGTCTCAACCCATGTTCAAGAATGGCCTTTTTCCCTTTATTCAGATTACAAATGTTCACTTTCGGTTAAGTGAAAACAAAATAATCTCCAAAATATCTGTCACGTGTACTCCCTCTCCGGCCTCTAGGTCATCAGGCTGCTGATTATCCCGCACACCTGTCACCATCGTCAAGCACACCAGCGCCTCATGACACTCACCTGGACTCCATCACCTCCTTGATTATCTTCCCTATATCTGTCACTCCCCTTGGTTCCTTCCTCACATAAGGGAAGCGTCAGAGAGTGTTTTATTTGTGTCAGTGTAAATGACATCCGGTCCGGGAGCCGCTACAGGCTCTCATGCCTCAGACAGATCACCAGGCCCCCCTGCCTCTGCCGGCTCGTCAGGCTCCCCTGCCTCAGCCGGCTTGTCGGGCTTTCATGCCTCCCCCGGATCGCCAGTCTCCCCTGCTTCTATCCAAAATTACAACAAACTAATTGCAGCATTACCGCAAAAATGAAAGAGGCAAGTGGAAGGGGGAAAAAGTAAGGAAATTGACTGTCGGACCTGCATTAAAGACCGAAATTGCTTTAAAAAAATTGTGATAAATAAAAATATATACCAGTTTCATTTAAGGACCAAACAATTGACAGCTGTGCCATATAAATTGTGAATAGTTGGGAAGAGACTTTCGATGTACCGATTCCATGGCATTTGGTTTATGAATTGACACACAAAACGACGCCAGATTAAAAACGTAGAATTTTTCAATTTAAATGATTATGCCAAAATTCTTGCAACCAATAGAATGTTATATATGTATATGGGGGATACAATTTTCCCAGCTCTGCAGATTTTGCTGCGAGGAAGCAGAGTCATTAGATAATTTATTTTGGTACTGTCCATATGTAGCTCGTTTTTGGTCACAGGTCAAGGAATGGCTGAAGAATTGCAACATTTACCTGGAGCTAAAATGCAGTTAGCAATACTGGGTGATTTGAAAAGTCATAGTCAATCGATCAATACTATTTTAGCAAAAATAAAAATCTATTTTTAAAAAGAATCTGGGTTTGGCAGATGCCAGGAGAACGATACCTGCCCGAATGCATAGTGACAACGGTAAAGTTTGGTGGGGAAGGAATAATGGTCTGGGGCTGTTATTCATGGTTCGGGCTAGGCCCCTTAGTTCCTGTGAAGGGAAATCTTAACGCTACAGCATACAATGACATTCTAGACGATTCTGTGCTTCTAACTTTGTGGCAACAGTTTGGGGAAGGCCCTTTCCTGTTTTAGCATGACAATTCCCCCGTGCACAAAGCGAGTTCCATACAGAAATGGTTTGTTAAGATTGGTGTGAAAGAACGTGACTGGCCTGCAACAGGGCCCTGACCTCAACCTCATCGAACACCTTTAGATGAATTGGAACGCAGACTGCGAGCCAGGTCTAATCGCATAAAATTAGTGCACTTCCTCACTAATGCTCTTGTGTCTGAATAGAAGCAAGTCCCTGCAGAAATGTTCCAATATCTAGTAGAAAGCCTTCCCAGAAGAGTGGAGGCTGTTGTAGCAGAAAAGGGGGGACCCAAATCCATTTTAATGTCCATGATTTTGGAATGAGATGTTCAACGAGCAGATGTCCACATACTTTTGATTGTGTAGTGTATTTCCATGTTAAAATGTTGTGAGGCATTTCCCCCATTGTTTTTGACGGTAGGCCACCCTATTGGGCCTATGTTATGATCAAATAGCCACAGTAACCTACTTGACCGCTGTCTGAAACTGTAACTTAAAGCGGGTACAGTCTCAGTGATCACAGTAATGCGCGCTAGAAGTTGCACAGAATTTTCACAACATTCAAGTTTGCACTCAGCAGATCTGACATTTTCTCAGTTCCGAAAACATTTTGAGGGATCATTGGTGGTAAGTAAGTCCCAGTACATCACAGGGGCCTGAGTTCCCTGCCATCCAGGACCTCTATACCAGGCGGTGTAAGAGGAAGGCCCAAGAAATTGTCAAAGACTCCAGCCATTCAAGCCATAGACGGTTCTCACTTCTACTGCCTGGCAAGCGGTACCAGTGCACCAAGTCTGGAACCACCAGGACCCTGAACAGCTTCTAACCCCAAGCCATAAGAATGCAAAAACAAAGCTGCTAAGTAGCTAATTAAATGGCTACCCAGATTACCAGCATTGGCCCTTTTTTGAACTAGGTCTCTTACACGGACTATATGCACACACACTGGACCCATACACTCACACATACTTACACTGACACCCCAACACACACATACACACAGACAATACATATTCCCACATACACATAAGATGTGCACACATGCATACTGAAGCCACACACACGTTCACTCGCATACACACACACACACACACACACTTTCAAATTCACCACATACGCTGCTGCTACCGCTCAGTCTATAATCTATCCTGTTGCCTAGTCACTTTACCCCTACATATATGTACAGTACATAGGTACCTCAATTACCTCGCACCTCTGCACATCGACTCGGTACTGGTACTTCCTGTATATAGCCATGTTATGCCCTAAAGCAAATTGAAAAGTAAAGCCTGTGAAGCCTTAAATGTGTGAAACCCTGTGTATAAAGTTTGTCTGTGTTATTTAGCATACTGTTTTGTAAGATATGTTTGTATATTGTGTTATATTTGTTGTTAATAAGTTATAATTTTGGAATCCCAGTCTAGTTAGCTAGTTTTGTGTTTTAGGCTAGTGTGCAGCGGCTGCAGCCAGCAGGTGTTATCGATGAGGATGTTTCAAATGATCATCATCTGGTGAGTGGAATGGGTGTTTTTTTTATTTTTATTGCAGCTCGCTTGCTGTTGTTATCACTTTGAAAATAACTTGTGTGTAAAACATTGTTCCATTGAAACTTTAGATCACCGGTTACTTTGTGTGCTGAACGTGACAAATGCACTGGGATGTAACAGTTGTACATTTCTATGGGCAAATGGTTGAGTTTTTGTATTCTTATGATTGGGACTTACTGACTTATTATGTCCAGGTGAACAGGCTGCTTATCTTTTAACATCATGCTGTGTGCGACTGCTGTCTTTCTATCGGTCCTATGTATTTTACAGAAAGTGCACTCCTACGTGGAGTGTGCTGGTATCACATTCGCTGTACTTTCAACATCACGAGCCTATCACACTCACATCCTTTGATATGTCACTGTTGTCGCGTTTGGTGATAGTGTGATAGTGATGGCGTTAGGCTACCATGGGTTGTGTAAGCAGTATGGTTGATGTTGCTGGTAGCATTCGTTTTGCAGGTGCTGTTTCTGTGTGAGTGGCAGCCCGAAGCCTGGCTCAGCCCGAGGAGCGCATTAAGTGATGCTATGTTTCTGTTATTTTTTGCGATTTCTGAATTTGGTACAAAGGCCTAGGCTCAATAGCCACGGTTCGCCACTGACACAAACACATAGCATCAGAACCTCCTCCTCCACAGCTGTATGTAGACAACAACACAGAGAGTCTGCAGACATCTTGACTAATACACGAGTGGAAATTTACAGATCTTATTCGGTTAAAACAAGAATTTCAGAAACTATATCTAAAGAGTCATTGTGTAACTCAGACATTATTTACCACCCTCCTTCAGACTATGTGACAAGTCATTGTGTCCCTCTTTTAAAGTAATGGAGCCTCCTCCACAGCAGTTCCTTAGTTAGCTACTGCTCTCTGAACTCTGACCAAAACGCCCCCTCTCAACCACCTCCTCTGCTCCCTTCCATCCCTCCATCCACCCTGCTCCAGTCAGACACCTCTGATGTGTGAGAGAGAGAGACCCAGTCACAGAGGCGCTGGCACAGATAGAGACTTGGCCCGGTCGGTCAGAGAGATCAATACAGACAGTCTCCATGTGCCTCTCTCCTTCAATAGACCTAACCTTTCTCATTTATACCCTCCATCTGGTGCAGACAGACAGACAGACAGACAGACAGACAGACAGACAGACAGACAGACAGACAGACAGACAGACAGACGGAAAGAGAGAGTACTGCAGTAGTGACATGTGTGCCTCTATTGTGTGCCAAACAGGAACTGTCCCAACAAACAGGCCCTAAGCTTTTCAATTATAGATGCCACTGATAAGACAAAGAGTGTATGATGCATCTGTCTGGAAGGGACATGCAGCTTGGCCTATATACTGACCTATGTGGGAGATACACACCCACAAAGCATGATTGATACAGCAGATATGCACCATACCATTATGCATTTCTTCCTCTAGAAAGGGTTCCTAAGTATTCCTTCAGTAGAAAGAGTGAAAGCTATCATATCACACCCACATTTCACAATGTTCCCCTTCATTTAAGAATCGAATATTCACAGCAGACTGCAGTGACGCCATCCAGCCATCTATTATTCACTTAATGTCAATAAAACAGATCTACTGTAAGAGAGCTGCCCTGGATTTGGGGAGATGGGGAAGTTTGCATTTCTGATATGAAATTTGTCACATAATAGACACTTTCGGATGCCGAACGGATGGTGCCCGGTGGTCTTGTCATTCCCTATCAAACACATTGGTGATTTATATAAACCTTTTCTACATGGGAAGACCGCCAATGCAGTCTCAGAACCTAACTACTAACCAGACACCTCCTGTCTAGCTGCAACCTGTCAATCCACCTGTCTCTGGGTCTGTCTCTGTGTCTGTCATTGTGTCTGCCTCCGTGTCTGTTGGTCAGTCAGTCATTCAGTATGCCTGTGTGGCTGGCTTGCCTGCCAATGTAACAAGGCTGGCCAGATGGACGTGGGAGTCTGCAGAGCTCTGATGTTTACTGAGCTACACATGGAAGCAGAGAAAGCTGGAGATACAGACTCAGCCACCTCATACAGCAGAAGCAGCACCAGCCATACTGCAGAGGCCAGCCAGCCAGCTAGCTGTCTAGCCCGGACAGACTCACCTGACACTCAGCTCAGATAGACCCAGTCCTTAAGGTTAGGTTTTTTCATTGCACTGCAGTGCAGTGAGCAGTGAGCTGTGGGGATAGCCCTGTTCACAACATTACTACTCACTCACTGACAATGAACTGTGGCTATTTAACTCTCCACATGATATAGGCCAGGGGTTTTCAAACTGGGATCCACGGCCCGACGTACTGCAGGGGGTCCACAATAATATTTTTTGGTGTGAAAATGTATTATTTGATGAATATCGCTAGCTGCAACAGAACACCAATATGGATACCATTTGTATGTCTCTGTGTCCAGTATGAAGGAAGTTAGAGTTAGTTTCCCGAGCCAATGCTAACTAGCGTTAGCGCAATGACTGGATGTCTAGAGTAGCAGTTAGCATGCTAGCTGTTCCTGTTCATCTGACTCTGGGGAAGTAGGTAAAGGGCTTCTTTGTCAAAATCTACAACTATCCTTTTAATCTGGAGGAAATTACATTCACTGGAGCTAATTACAGTGTTTTTTCTGTATAGAAAATTCTTAGGCAGGCCGTCTAAGCGATAATATGCGGGATGGAAAAACAGTTTCACTGTCAACTTAAATGACCAAAACAATATATTTTTGGATAGAAAAACTGTTTCAGTGTCAACTTAAACGACCAAAACCAGAAAGAAAGCATGCAGAAAAGATATTGAACTATATATATTTTTTTTTAATACCATCTTTGAGAAACTAACAATCAAATAAAAGCTAGACAGTCAGGGAGAATCGAAAATTCAAAAAAACTGGCATTCAGGGCATTGATTTTGTTTGAGGAGAGGAACAACAGCATTAGCATTCAAACTTTAACATTTCCTCTCAGCTCATGACAAACGGTGTAGCATTGCTGTAAATTAGCTTCTAAACTGCAACATTTTCTCTCAACTCAATGGAAAAATGTGTAGAATTGCAGGAAACTAGCTTTACAATAGTGAAATGTTCTCTTCGCTGCCAAGATACCTTTACAGCTAATAGACTATGTTAGTTCACACTTCCAATGAACTGTGGGGAGGTCAAAATAATGACACTGTCTACCAAATCTATTCATTTTAAAATGTTGATTACTTCTACTTGCCATTATCATTCACATTCACCTATCATGATAAGACAATACTTTTTTGTTAACATCTGATGGGGGTCCGGTCTGGGTAGCCGGTTTGCCTGGGCAGGGGTCCCTGGGCAAGAAAAGTTTGAAAATCCCTGACATAGGCAATTGTATATGCAGGAAATTCACAACATGAAATTATTAAAAAAAGGAACAAGGACAATTAGATTATATTATTGGGTTAGTGGGGGGTTTCCTGCCATGTAAGCTATTGTCAATCTGTCTATTACTATCACTGGTAATCACTTAGGACTACACCTTAGCAGGGTGATTGATGGGGGCTATGTTTATGGTCTAATGCGTGCATGTTGAATTACAATAGTTGCAGTTTTATTACAATATATGTAGCCTAATAAAAGACTGCAACATTAAGCATTTTTTGTTAGAATAGTAGTGGACGCTAAAACAGACATACATATGTTGTTTCAACCCGAAGTATACTATGACGAGATCAGCTCGACTCACACAAAATGAAAGCAGAACGATGTAGTCCTACATAATGAGACAACCACGATTACATGATGTATTGCACGGAAGCAACAAGACATACAAATATCAGACAACATGGGCTAGATGGATAACCTATTTGGACCTGTTCACACTCATCTTATTCAATTAAATATATTTAATGGAGTATCACACGGCGATGGGCGTGCTCTGCCTCGCATGCAACAGAGCAGCGTTATCCGCATCTTGTTCTTGCTTGCTGCGCGTGTGCCACACCGCCTCCCATGGCGAGAGAGCTGCTTACCTGAGCTGTCCATGGTGCTGCAGTCGTCCTCGCGCAGTGGGCCTGCCTTCGGTCCTCCTAGGGTTGCTGCTACCGAGCCGCCGCCGATTCCGCTGCCTCTCCCTCCCCCGTTATTGAAGTTACCGCTGCTATCGACCAACTGTAAAGATTCATAGCCATCGTAACTGCAGGTCTTTTTCTTATAGCCACCCAGTAGGCTCATCTCATTCAACTCTGCGCCGTGGATTTGAGAATTACATATAAATAATACAAAAAAAGCTACTGCATGCACATATCCCCGACGACAAAAATCTCAGATATCTGTTTAGAAAGAATCCACCAGATATGCGCTAGCAGTTCCAGCACCGCGTCTCCCTGTTTTCTTTTCTCCGCGATATCATAAGCAGAACGTTGTCATCAGGATCGCATTTACTACGCCGCACATCCACCGCTATGCCTGCCAGTCCCCGTTGAGTTAATGGGTCCTTTCAGGCTTTCTGCTCCAGGCCAATCCTGACAACACCATGTCGGCAGTAGGTGACTAAACGATCGCCTGTTTCATTGTTATTTCTTTACAAAGCAGTAGGCTAATATTTGTCAGAAAATATAAATGTTGGATAGGTTGTAGATGTGATTTAACCTACAGGATAGCCTACATAGGATTGATTCTATTCTACACGAAAATATTCCCAAATCGATTTATAATAACATATTTTAACAGCCTATAGTTAACACAATATCCTCATATGCTCATAATAATAATTAAGGCTTAAATTAACAATATTATTACAGAACACTTTTCAGGCTCTTATAAGCTATGTAGGCAATAGTCTCCATTGCTAAGGGCTATAGTTTAAGCTGGTTATGGGCCAGTTTTAGGCTATACAGTATCGCTCCACAGACATAGTATAAAGGAATTAAAGTGCTGAAGTCTATTAGTCCGCACTGTAGGACAGCATTGTGCTTTAAAGATCTCAACACCCTATTCCCTATATAGTGCACTGCTTTAGACAAGGGCCACGGGCCTCTGGTCAAAATGGGCAGTGGTCAAAAGTAGTGCACTATATAGGGAATAGGGTGCCATTTGGGACGCAATACCAAGTCAACTACTTGGAGTTCTGGAACATGCTTCCTTCCTTGGCCCAGTCCCCTGGCAACTGAGGGGCTGCATGGTTGCTCAAAGCAGGACTCGGGCCTGGGAAACCCTTTATACCAGGAGCCCTGGATTGAAAGCGCAGCAGGGAAGGGAATTTCCAAAAAAAGATAAATGATTCCCCACGTAACCGGACACAAAGTGCCACTCCATTGAAGGATGTAGTTTCCTCTGAAAGCCAGCCTCCCAACATCAGACATTTCCCCCTGATGCATTGCTTCAGGATGTCAACTCCTGCTTTCAGTCTCCAATACAAATGGTTACAACCTTCACTTAGAAAACTGGACCAGGACATCAAAAAAGCAATGTAATGTCCTGACATTGCAGCTGGGTTTTTTTTGTACCAGTGGTGACATGGTATTTTATGGTTATGGTCACACAACTGTGTAATACAAGAAGCGATCACTTTGATAATGACAGTGCCCACTGTACTCATAACTAACTAACCCGTTTTGAATTTGGGATCCAGTTTTAAAAGCAGATCACACTGTACTGACAACTACACTTCCAAATAATTCATCATAATGGACAGATAAGTGAATATGAACAGCAAACAGGGAGAGACAATCATAAACCTGCTAAAAACAATGACAGCAATTTATTTCTTGTTAAATAAATAACTACATAACCCAGCCTACTACTGCCTTTATTAACTTCCTAAAGCTTTAAATTCCACATTGAACTCATTCATACTTTTATAGGAGGGGTTTAACCACTTGGATATGTCTTGGATGTTAATAAGACACTGTGGGTTAAAGAGAAGATCAAGTTTAACAAAGACCGTGGGATATTTTACAAGACCTTCGCCTCATAAACTGATGTTTATTTCAGCTCTTCAGCTGTACACCCCCTCAAACATTGCGCTGTGGCATCCATGTTGGGTGCCTTTACTATATGATTTGTAAGGCATGTCCATATAATTTTGAAGACGACAATAGTATGGAAGTCCGGCCAACTGTCCAACCATACAATCGTTCTCTTCAATAGGCCTATACTGACCAAAAATAAGCTATTCTACTAGATTAATTGGATTTGCCATCATCTTTAAGGGTGGATAGTGGATTAATGATTATCCCTATACTGTTTAAAATGGAATGACTACTGGAATCTGCTGGGTAGGGTTAGGGTCCACTGGCAGACATAGGGAGATTTTCAACTGCATACTCCGAGTCCTCTCATCGCTTCCTTCTCAAAACCCATTTCATGAGGAAGCCAGAGGGCCAGACCCTCTGACCTTCTCCACCAATGGGTTTTCAGGAGTATGCAATTGAGATTCTCCCATAGTATTGCATAGTATTTCTATATAGGCCTATGCTATATCTCATTATTCAATCTATGAAGATTTTTTGTATATTCATGCATAAGAGAAATATGCCATATAGCTAAATCAAGTTTAGACTTCATCTGGTCAGTTGCTCATAATTAAGGCTACTAATGTCTATAACTCATATTAATAAGCTACACCTACACTGAAAAATCTAGTCCTGAATTTATCTATCTTCGATAATATAATGTAATCGTCAGTGCGTTCAAGACAAGGGGGAATTCGGAAAAAAACGAAGCCCGAATGAGAAAAATAGTTTTGAACGGTTATCCAACTCGGAATCCCAAGTTAGAAACTCGGACATCTTTCTAGAGCTGCGACTTTCCCACCTGAAAATCACTGACGTCATTATTTGACCTCGTTTGTCCAGTTGTCTTGAAAGCACCAAATGCCGTCGTGGGAAAAACCAGAACTGGCAATCGCATAAGCGACTGGATCATACAAGGGATTTCCCTAATATTCTTCCTCAGCAAAACCCATTTCCCTTTAAAACTGAGCTTAATAATTCATTTGATAATGATAGCAAATAGGCTCATTACTATAATATGTTGATGTTTTTCAAGGATTGTCGTCTTGTTCAACCTGCCCCTCCAATGCAATGTGTCCGCCTCCAATAAACGCGCATTCAGCAACATGAATCATCCCCGTCATAGCCAGCTTTATTTTGTTGCTTTTTTTAACTAAACATGTAATTTTCCATTTTGATGTCTCACCGAATAGAAACTTAAAGAATTATGTTCGAGAGTTTTCCCAAATAGTTCAATTATGAATAATCTCAGATCATGTCTAAAAATCCCCTTGGTCATATTTGTCATTCAGTGTACTTGGAACGTTTGTAACCGTTAGGCTACGGCGGATTCATTACTCATATCAGTGCACGTTTTTTGTTTCATAATAATTAACAAATGCATAGAAAGGTTTAAAGCTTCAACAGTAGCCTACGGGTTATAATCAACGTCATATAGGGCTTGAGCGCAGAGGGCCTTTTTCCCGTCGTTATGCATTTCCTCGCCTAAAGAGGAAACACCTGCACTGAAAATAAAGCCAAACATCAACGATGCTATGGGATATTCATATTCCAATATTCTGGTAAAAACGCAGATTGATTTCTACTGTTGGCCAAACCACGATATTCAGAAAATCTTTCTGCAGAAGAGAATCATTCTTTAATATTAACATCTCATCGGGAAGTAACACATGAAGACGATGCTTCTCCAGAGGAAGCATTTCAGTGGCATTTGATATAAAACGTATATGGTTTCAAACGAATGATGTAAAAAAACAGCCCTTTTTGTCATAGGCCTCCCTACCTTCCAGAGCGCTCGCTGTCATTATCTCAGGAACCCCGACGTCCTCAGCTCTGGAGATGCGCGCGGAAACCCCAGCTGTGGTCTGAGAAATGCCGACTTTCGATTTGTCATTCGCCGCCTGTCAAAGGTCAAACGTCCTTCTGTACCTCGACCTGTAAGTGGTGTTCGGGTACAATGTAAACTCCTGGGGTTGTCTAACATTAGAATTACAAGGACTACGACATCATCATATCATCACCTTATATATTGCATGTGAGCTTCAGTGAAACGAATGCTGCGACCGCCATTTGCTGATCTCACACTAATATGGAGTAGCCTATCTATGTGCGTTCAAGTGTTCCGGATGTCATATAGATCAATACATTGTAAACTGCATAGTTGTGTGCTTGTGAATGATACCTACATAGTGGATCACGACTTGTTTATGAAAGCAAAACCTGGGAAGGATTTATGGACTGGATAGATTAATAAATTAAATTCCTCACTCACATGTGTGAATTATGTAATAACCCAGTATCCAGCAAATATACATGGGTTTTTATCATTGCCTATATTAGATTTTACCAGACATATTTCCTATCTGTAGGCCTATCTAGCGATATCGCTGTTATATCCACCTCCATACAACAGGAAATGACAAACCTCTGATGGTTGAGTCTGATATGTAAACAGAGCAGAGGTCATCAGGCTCCAAATTCAGTATTAATCCCTGGTTTAAATCCACTCCATGTGTTCCACCCCAGTTCAATGCACATGGGATTAATGCTGCATTCATAACCAAGTGGGAATCTGGAATTTATCCTTATGCCTGGGATAAACCACTTGAACACCCCTCCAACTGATAATTACTTGTGTGAAATTATCATCCCTGAGCTCCGAAGTCTCACACAATCTGACCTCTGATGTCACTTACTAAGGAAATGACCTCGATAACAGCATTTTCGGCTTTAAATGCAACAACAAAACATTATTTATAATAAGCAATCTATTAATATGGTTTTTGAACACTATAATTAGTTTACAAGCATGATAGCTGCACTTTTAGTTGATGGTTGATGCAGCTTGTTGGCCATTAACAAATCAGCATTTCTCAACGAGTTCAAAGCATGTGAATGCATCCAAATGGTATTTAAGATTTCTTATTATTTCTTTTAAAAAAATTTAACAATTATTTTCTCCCCAATTTCATGGTATCCAATTGGTAGTTACAGTCTTGTGTCATCGCTGAAACTCCCATACGGACTCGGGAGAGGCAAAGGTCAACAACAATCAACACACTGCTCCTTGACACAATGCTCACTTAACCCGGTAGCCAGCCACACCAATGTGTCGGAGGAAACACCGTACACCTGGCGACCGTGTCAGCGTGCACTGCACCCGGCCCACCACAGGAGTTGCTAGTGCGCGATGGGGACAAGGACTTCCCTGCCGGCCAAACCCTCTCCTAACCAGGACGACTCTGGGCCAATTGTGCGCTGCTCCACGGTTCTCCCGGTCGCAGCCAGCTGCAACAGACTCTGGACTCGAACCCAGAATCTCTAGTAGCACAGCTAGCACTGCGATGCAGTGCCTTAGACCACTGCGCCACTCGGGAGGCTGTATTTACGATTTCACAACCAGGGAAGCAGGTAGCCTAGCAGTTAAGAGCGCTGGGCCAGTAACCAACCCTAATTGGTCCTTTAAGTTGCACTGGATAAGAGTGTCTGCGAAATGACTAAAATGTAAAAAATGTATGGTGATTACCACCTTCCCACTTGGTTATGAATGCAGCATTACAGAGCCAACTCTGGTGGGGGACAGAAAAAGAGAGAGTCGTCAGAAATACCTCCCTTAGTTCTTCTCAGGTTTCATTACAGTAACACACACACACACACACACACACACATGTGCAGGCATTAATAAAAACATGTGCATGTGTACACACAAACACGTGTACAAATGCAGACACAAGCACTTCTCCCTGCTGCCTTCTCTGATGTCAGATCAAAGGCTGTATTGAACAGAGAGGGGGAGAGAGGGTGCTATAAATGTTATGAGTTCTGTCACAATATACTGCATTGCCATGCATGGAAGACAACAGTGCATTCAGAAAGTATTCAGACCCCTTGACTTTTTCCAAATGTTGTTACAATACAGCCTTATTCTAAAATGTTTTCATCATCAATCTACACACAATACCCCATAATGACAAATCGAAAACAGGTTTTTAGAAATTTCTGCAAATTTCCCACAGCTGACAGTGCGTGTCAGAGCAAAAACTAAGCCATGGGGTCGAGGGAATTGTTCGTAGAGTTCTGAGACAGGATTATGTAGTGGCACAGATCTTGGGAAGGGTACCAAAAACATTCTGCAGCATTGTCCCCAAGAACACAGTGGCCTCCATCATTCTTAAATGAAAGAAGTTTGGATCCACCAAGACTCTTCCTAGAGCTGAGCAACTGGGGAGAAGGGCCTTGGTCAGGGAGGTGACAAAGAACCCGATGGTCACTCTGACAGAGTTCCAGAGTTCCTCTGTGGAGATGGGAGAACTTTCTCCACAGAAGGACAACCATCTCTGCAGCACTCCAACAATCCGACCTTTATGGTGGAGTGGCCAGACAGAAGCCACTCCTCAGTAAAAGGCACATGACAGCCCGCTTGGGGTTTGCCAAGGCACCTAACGACTCCCAGACCATGAGAAACAAAATTCTCTGATCTGATGAAAGCAAGGTTGAACTTTTTAGCCTAATGCCAAGCGTCACGTCTGGAGGAAACCTGGCACCATCACCACGGTGAAGCATGGTGGTGGCAGCATCATGCTGTGGAGATGTTTTTCAGTGGCAGGGACTGAGAGACTAGTCAGGATCGATGGAAAGATAAACGGAGCAGAGAGATCCTTGATGAAAATCTGCTCCAGAGCGCTCAGGACCTCAGACTGGGCGAAGGTTCACCTTCCAACAGCACAACAACCCTAAGCACACAGCCAAGACAACGCAGGAGTGGATTCGGGACAAGTTTTCGAATGTCATTGAGTGGCCCAGCAAGAGCCCGGACTTGAAACCGACCGAAAATCTCTGGAGAGACTTGAAAATAGCTGTGCAGCGACACTCCCCATCCAACCTGACAGAGTTTGAGAGGATCTGCAGAGAAGAATGTGATAAACTCCCCAAATACAGGTGTGCCAAGCTTGTAGCGTCATACCCAAGAAGACTCTAGGCTGTAATCACTGCTAAAGATGCTTCAAAAAAGTACTGAGTAAAGGGTCTGAATATTTACGTAAATATGATATTTCAGTTGTTTAATAATAAATACATTTGCAAAAATGTCTAAAAACCTGTTTTTGCTTTGTCATTATGGGGTATTGTGTGTAGATTGATGAGGGGGGAGGGGGCAATTTAATACAATAAAAAAAAGGGCTGTAACGTAACAAAATGTGTAAAAAGTTAAGGGGTCAGTATACTTTCTGAATGCACTGTAGATGCTGCATCACTGCAGTGTGCCTATAGATTTCTATGATAGCCTATCGAATATGTCTGCAGTGGCATTCCCACACAATACTCATAGTAGAAACCTATCAGTCTCCTATAAAGGACACACAATAATGTTATGAACAAAACTAATATTCAGGGAATGCAGCTGAAACGTACAGTACTTTTGCATTGAATGGTAGACATTTAGTTTATATTCATAGTAGGCATGTTGCCTGGAACTACTGTTTGACCTCGAGAGTGAAACAACTGAAAGGAAATTCTGAGAAAGTAATTGTATTTTTCTTGGAATATGCCAGATTTTGGACAGCCAGATGATTTATGGACAGAAAACATTCAGTGTTGCACAACAGAGCGTATGAAAAGCTTTCCTAACCACTCGTTCACCACAATGGGCTTGCCATATATATTCTGGGCCAATTACAGTTTACAGCAGTGACTATTTGCATATTGTGTTATTGAAATCTAAAAGGGAGACAGACACAAGACACATCCTCCCACAAACACTGTCCAACCACTAACCACACCCATCCCTTTTCTTATACAGCAATTCAGATGCATTACACTTTCAACTGGTTAAAACACTCACAAACTTTTCAACAAGTCATTAGAAATATTAAGGCCTCTGGCTCTTTGAATATAATTCTACCATTTATCTTTGGCCACATTCAAATCTTTGGTCCTTTTTAACACAATTATAGACCCATTCATTATCATCGTTTTTTATTTGGTCTAGTCTTGCGGACTAAACTTCAATAGACTAGGGAGAAGGTTCAATTTGGTCTAACTAAAGTCAACAAAAACTGTTTCAAATTAAACAAAAGAAAAACACATTTATGTAATCCAAAATCTTTTGATAAAGATGAAACTCTTCATCTGATGGAACTTAAAATTAAGCCAAATTATAGAGTGTGTTGTTTATAAGAAAATGTCCACAATAGTCATTTCAGTCGAAATGAAAGATAAATCAGATATACAGGAACCAACAGTTCTGTACACACTGGGTGCTATAGAAGTATCAAGCTCGTTTTACAGTCTTTGGAAGGCATATTTAGAGTTGCACAACCTAGGCCCTCATGTTCTGCAGTCCTGCTGATTTCCGTTTCTCCCTGGGACTTTAAACTTACGATCTGGGAAATGGAAATCAGTCTCAGGGTTAAAAGGTAAGGAAGAAAACCTTCATACACTGCAACCCTTGAGGACCGAAGCTATGCACCACTGATGCATGTAGTGCATAAGACTGTATTTTCAAACATGTTTTGAGACTGAGATAACTGCCAAGCTAATGGCTCCTAACATCTAGCGGTAGTCTTGTCTTGCAGCCATGTACTCAACCAATGTCTTCACTAACTAACATTAGTATCCCCTGGTGCAAGGCCTTTCCTTCTGATGCGTCACCTCGGCTCTCCTCAGGGCATTGGGATGCGTTGTGTGTCCGTCTGTGATGTGCTGGGGATCTTGGTGCTGAGGAGAGAGTTGATGTAAGGCCAGATCCTGTCTGTCTCTGTGCCTGAGAAAGTGTGCAGGATGCCCTTTGACCTGGGGAGGACACACTTTACATGTAAAGTTGCATAAATACCATGTAGCATAATTACATTATATTGTAAGAACATTATAATTATATTGTAACTACATTGTCACTCAGTACTTCTGAGTACTGTATACAGGATAGTCAGGGCAAGCAATTTACACAATGCTTTTAAAAATGTGTCAGTGAAGTGGAGGGTGGACGTACTTATACAGGTCTATGATGGGCTTGGCCACGTCCTTGTAGTGCCTCAGTCTGGCCACTAGAGCCTCTGGTTTGTCATCATCATGCTGGATCAAAGGCTCCCCGCTGATGTCATCCCTGCCCTGGGGGGGGACAACAGAACCATGACAACTGAATTATTATTATTATATCAATGACATAACCCCATGAAAACGGTACACAGCTCACAGAGAGTTGTCTTGAACCCCACGCATTCAATACACTATTCCAAGGTATTACTGATCATTCACAAATACACGGGTTAGGAATATAATAATCTGGCATCGTATTTTCACAGCCTCCTGTAGCAACCATAGGAACCATTGCTTAGTGCAGGCTTTCCCAAACTCAGTCCTAAGTTTCTGATTTTAATCAGCTGCGTAGTGCAACCGGGGGGGGCCAAGGACCGAGTTTGGGAAACCCTGGCTTAATGTTGGTTCTGTGGGAACAGACAGACTAACCGGAAGACTAAACATGTGTAATGGCGATAATAATGGTGACAAATTAGGGAGGAAAAACAATGTTTTCTGACTTGTACGTGTGGAGGGTTGAAGCCCATGTTGTAGACCCTGCCGCTGGCTGGGTGGATCCAGCGGTCACTCAGCCTCTCCTTCAGGGTCTCATAGGGAATGTTGAGGCTGATGACCAGGTCCAGGTCACAGGTACTGTTCAGAGCCTTGGCCTGGGCCAGGGTACGGGGAAACCCTGGGGAGAGTTGGGAGATGAAGCACGGAGACTGAGGGGAGTGTGTGTGTGTATCTCACATTGATCCTGCACAACAACTTTATGGAAAATATTTATGTACAGTATTTTGTGTGACATCATAAAGGTCATATCGTTATGTAAACAATCCAAAGACCACATCCGTATCTGTTTCCCTTTAACCTACACTGATATGGACTGGTAGACATACTGCAAATACAGTATTTACTGTTGGTTCTTCTGGCCTGGCTGTGAGACTAGTTAATAGCTGCTTTCAGAGGGTGTAAACCTGCACTACTGTTTACAAACCTTGGACTGCTGCCTGACTGGCCTGTTTCAGCTTGTTTCTGGGTCAGACACAAACCTGTACAGTCAATGTTTCATGATACCTTACTGTGCTCATGTGTTTTTGGTTGTTTGACAATTTATTAGCCCTCTAAATATTCTTGCTTTCACTACGCAGCTGCAAAAAGATCTTTGGAAGTGCATGTGCATTTCAAGGTGTGTGTATATGTGTGTGTGTGCGTGTGTGTGTGTGTGTGTGTGTGGTCTTACCATCCATCAGCCAGCTGTGGCGGGTCATCTCCTCCAGCCTGGGAAGTAGGAGCCGGGTCATCACATGGTCCGGCACTAGCAGACCCCTCTCTATGTAGGTCTTAGCCAGAACACCAGCGTCTGTGGAGGGAGGGAGGGAAATAATGAGGAGCAGGAGGAGGAAGAGGAGAAGGAGTCATCATCAATTCCCGATAAGTATAAAGTATTAAGAAGTTTTCAGAAAGATTTCTAGTAAAAGAGGTGGACTTTTGGCTAGAGGTTGGGGGGCAGAGCAAACCCAGACAGGAATGCCCTCTGTAGCTTTAACACCTAAACGATTACCCATTCGCCCTGTTTTCTTCCCACCCCCATTTGTATTGCTTTCTTTACAGCAGTGAGTCACATAGCACATCTCATAAAGATCTCCAGACCCCTCTAAACTCAAATCAGCAATAAATGATTCATGTCATTGAATGACCTACTGACCAAACTGGATCCTGACAAATGTCGTTACAGGGGCTTGAATAAAAATACATAGAGCCATAGCATAAGATTCATTGTGTCCATTCAGATTTTCCTAAGGTAGTCTCTCGGGTTTACAAAGTTTGAATGTAAGAGAATGTCTTCATTAATGTAAATAACTCCAGTATAGTAATTCTGGAAAACTGGGTTTAGTAAGGCATGGCCTTGACACGGCACTGTGACTGTAATTACAACCCCACACATGTTTTCACTGCCCTCCCTGCAACACATTTAATTTGTGGGCTAAAAAGATTGGCACAAGTTCGGATTAAAAATAGGCTCCAGAAGAAGTCAATGGGCTCAAATAAGTCAACTCCAAACATACGTTTGCTATAGACTGTGAAGTTTCAGAGACTACTAACAAAGAACGTTTCATAACTTGGATTCCTTTTGATATGGATAGTGGATCATTTTAGTTTCTTATCAGATAGTAGATTTGCCATTGCCTCTAAATTCAACTAATGTTTTTGTCTCTTGGATGATAGGAGAGAAATGTGCCACTGTCCAGCCCAGTGCCAACTTGCAAGAGACTCTCTTCACCTCACCTCAACTTAGGCCTCTGCTGGTGTTACAATATTGTTGCAATTTATGGCTTAGGCTACTGGAGGCGAATGCTAGTTAGGCTACTATAGGCTAACATGAACAAATATGTAAGCTAGGTTGAAATAATACTACAAATAATAATAATAATACATATTTTAAGATAGGACACTGTATCCCTGAAAATCTGACCGTTTCTACCAACCCCGCTGAGGATGACACATATGTGGCAAAAAACAATAAGCAAAAAAAAAAAAAAGATGCAATCAAAAAAACAGATAAATAAATGGTAAACAATAAATAGATGCATGTCTAATTATTTATCAAGAATAGGCCTACCTGTTTTCGCAGCTATATTCTCCCGAACAAAGTCGCCACTGGACAGACGTGCCAGGCCAAATCTTTGAGCAATTCTCTCGGATATGGTCCCCTTTCCCGAGCCTGGTGGACCCATGATCACCGCTCGGAACAGTTTGGCCATCCTCCACTATAGCCTGCAACACCACGGACTGTATCTGTGTCTGGAGGAGACAAAATAAATAAGTCCAGGGTTGCTATAGCCTATACCTGCTGCCTTCAATGAAACATTGATAGGCCTAAGCATCTTTCAATGTTGCCCATGGTGTGCACTGTGCACCTTATTATCAAAGTACGTGAACAGATACTTTCTGCTCGTTTTGAGTTAACAGGGGCACTATATCAACAGTTTATTACACGGAATCTAACTTAATTGCCAATTTTCCCGAATTGGTTACGACTTAAAACGGCTACAGAAAAACGGAATTGTTAAAGAGCCCCATTCATCCAATCAGCTAGAGAAATCGAACTTTCCAGATTCCTGATTGTACAGATGGAGGATTTAAACTATGGCGGACAAAAAAAACACAACGGGGCAACAGTCAAGCGATGTAGGCCTACCTCACCGATGCCCACAATCCCTCCTCACTTTCGATTTATGCCTGTGTGTCCTGCAAAACGTATGCGTAATATAGCACGTAGTTCACTCAGACCAAGTCAGAAAATGTTTATTTTTCTGTTCCCAAGGGACATTAGCTTGTCTGCGTCTTTAAGAAAGGTTTTTTTCTCTGCGAATGAATGGAGGAGCTGCCTCAACGCCCTATTTCTCAACACCTCCCAGACACACCAAGAAGAAAAAATGCGGATGACTTGTGCGCAGGAACTTGGTACAACTTGGGAATCTGGTACCTGTAGTTTTCTATTGTGAGTAAAACGAATAATTTCGAATTGCAACCATATCATATGTAAGTGGCTGAAACATGAAAGGTAAAGGAGATACGCAGTCAGTTGCGTAACTGAATGCATTCAACCGAAATGTGTCTTCCACATTTTACCCAACCTCTCTGAAGTCTAGAATATACTTATTCTAGAATATAATTTAACCTGGGTCGATTAGAATGGAAGGTCATCAACCATGCATAGTTTGTGTGACCTACCTCTACACTATTCCACACTATTAGGCTAGTAACTCACTTCACAGTATGAAAGTTCTCATCTTCATTTTCTATCCTCAATCTGCAACTTCCTGCATTGATTGAGGTTGTATTACTATGCAATTAAAGCTATTCAGATCTATTTTGGGGTTATATTTATTGGCAGTGGTGTAAAAAGTACCCAATTGTCATACTTGAGTAAAAGTAAAGATACCTTAATAGAAAATTACTCAAGTAGAGGTGAAAGTCACCCAGTAAAATACTGAGTACATGTCTAAAAGTACTTGGTTTTAAATATACTTAAGTATCAAAAGTAAATGTAATTGCTAAAATATTCTTAAGTATCAAAAGTAAAAGTAAAAATTCCTTATATTAAGCAAATCAGATGGCACAATTTGCATGTTTTTTATTTATTTAAGGATAGCCAGAGGCACACTCCAACACTCAGATATAATTTACAAAGAAAGCATTTGTGTTTGTGAGTCTGCCAGAAAATAGGAAGTAGGGATGACCAGGGCTGTTCTCTTGATAAGTGTGTGAATTGGCCAATTTTCCTGTCCTGCTAAGTATTCAAAATGTAAGTACTTTTGGGTGTCAAATGTATGGAGTAAAAAGTACATTATTTTCTTTAGGAATGTAGTTAAGTAAAAGTTGTCAAAAATATAAATAGAAAAGTAAAGTACAAATACCCCCCAAAACGACTTAAAGTACGTTAAAGTATTTTTACTTAAGTACTTTACACCACTGTTGATTGCCACGTTTCCAGATGGGGTAGGGAGTTGATAATGACGTAATGAATGGTAATAGGATAAATCCGAATTCATGAGTAAGAGACCTATTGACAAAACACTGCAAACTACAAAATAAACGCACTTGTTGACAGCAGCAGTCAATGCAGAGTGTAAACGGTAATTCCGGATTGTCGGGGTTCCCTCTGAAACATTGGCCATCACCCATCATCATCATTACGCACTGAGACAGTGCCATTCCGCAACATTTGCGGACCAAGGCATCAAGGAATGTACTTGTTGCGAACCATACCGCGGCGTCAGTGTCCAAAAGCAGTCAAATGCTGCGCATGCACAACCTATTGGTGTCTTCAGTCAATGGAATCTGCCTAATCCATCACACGAAAAAAACTAGATTGAGTAAATTGATAATCTTCCAGTTAGTTGTGCGGCGAGACCCGGAAACATTGTTTTATTATTTTGTCACATGGCTGAGAGATTTCAATAACAACAAAAAATGGCGACAATCACGTTGTTCGATGTGGGTCTTGCTGCGTCATTAAAACTATTCACGTAAACACGGGAATGAAACGCGCAAAATGCAAGTAAGTAAGACTAATATCCGTCAGATATTGAACTACAAGTAAATATGAATAAGAATTGTTCATGTTAATTTCGATGCTTGGACTACATAGTATTTGTTTTTACCTAGAGAGGGGTGTGTGCAGGCTGGGCGTTAGCGTTTGTCAGCACAATAGTAAAACTCAATCAACACCAATAGCGTTGCTCTTTTACATGGTCTTGTTATTGAATATCAGAGTTATTATGGCAATGTATATATGTTTAAAAATTTAAAATGATAAGACGGGCTATTTACAAAGTTTTTTTTAAATAGCCTTACTCTTGTTGTATTTATAGAAAACAGCAACAAGCTTTCCCGACAACGTGGAGTTGAATATCTGGAACCATTGAAATGTGATGATTGCTTTCAATATTTTTCTTTCGCGTTTTAAACGTGTATTTAATGTATAGGCTACCTGGTCTGCGCTTCACGATTATTGAAGGGTCCGAGATACGCTATTATGATAATATACAGTACAGTCTATTGGGAGTTGTATATGCTATTTGCATTTTTACAGTTACGCAACCAATGTTATGTTTTGCTCGATTGAACTGTTGTCTCAACCTTGCGCAGCAGGTTATTTTTCAAGTAAGTGTTGGCAAGTGCTCCTGCAATTCTGTGATACCAAAACAGAACCAGCAAATCGAGTTGTTTACATGAAGCGGAGGGAGAAGGAGATAGGGAGGAGCCTCCTCCGGCGGGCTACGCGACTGGACTGCTGGAGAGCCTTCGCGCACTGAGGGCGGAACCCCAAGAACCATAACAAGTCCGACGTCAGCAATGTGGTGTCCATAAATTATGCAGTTCAAACACTACCGAGTAAACAGTGGTGACTTCGACCAATTAACAAGGTTTTATTCCTTTAGGCTACATGTATCTGTTGTATAGGAAATTATCTTTCAAAGGGGTTTATGAAAAAGCTGATATGCTACAGTAGTTACACATGTATTGGTAGGTATTACAGTCATGTGAGGTGAGAAAGAAACATCTTACTAATGGTAGTAAAATACCTTTCTAGAATTCTGTAATGCCTGTGTGGAATTCATAGCACATACACAATTCACGATTATATCCTGTGAATAATTACAAAGCTTTGCAGATTTTGGTAACCTATTAGAGAAACCTCTTTACATTACTTCTGCATGCAATTGTGTTCTCGTTCTTGTAATGTGATACCATGAAATACATAAATACAGACATGATATTTGGATTTTACGTATTGTCAAACATCATAGTCATTTTGTTACTCCGATGACCTGGGCATGAAGTAAATGCACTTTCTGCAATGTCCAAAGGCACCCCCACCTGCCCGACCCTATACAGTGTCATGTCATTCTAAGTCCCTCTTTTGGCACGATTCCATCTGCAAAAGAATAGTGTGACTGACAAGATATTATTGTTGCTCTGGGCTCCAAGTCGTGTGTGTATGTGTGTGCGTGCGCGTGTCATCATGTGTGAGCCTGGCATCATGAAGACGGATGGAATCTGACCCCTTGGATCACCATGGCTGATGTTGTACTGTGCTGGAACTCAGACTGACGGGGCTGCTGTCTCTTGGCTTCCTAACATGACATCCAGGCTGCCCTGGTTCAGTTATCACTGTGCTGATGCTGTCCATCTTAAAGGTACAGTACTGTGATAACTGAAGGATGGCTGCCACCTTGACACACCCGACCCACTTTGTGATGATGGATGGAGATGGTACTGCTGTATCGAAGGTGAAGTTTTTCATTGATATCACTGGTGTTCCCAACTTTAAAAAGTTAGGAGAACAACATAAAATTTAGGAGCACCAGAAAATACGATTTTTCAACTTGATTGAGATATAGCCTATATTGGGCCTACATGAATGCTAGCTCCCGAAGCACATGCTGTGCTCTATAAACTAATATGTAACCCTGGAAAGACAGTTGTTTATTGTAAAAAGCTGTACATGGTTATACAAGTACCTGTTATTGAAGTTACAAAGTTATTTGTAGAATAATAGGTTTCTACATTGTGTAAAAACACTATTTTCAAACCAGCATACTGCTATACAATATCACACACACCCCTGCCAATAAAGACTATGGTGAGTCAATTTGTTTGGTCAATTCTTAAATTTAAATAAAAAAATAAAGTTGGTTCTGGGAGTATTCTAAGGGTGATTATTAGGATGCATAAACATGATTAGTGCTTTCCCCCCACAATTCTGGCCTTCAAATTGGCATAAATACTACCTTTAATAGAAACAGCTCTTCTCTAATTCTCTAGACTACTAGATATTTAAGGTTCATAATACAAACGTTCTCCATTTGAATTTTTTTAAATTACTATATCATTCTTATTCGTACTTATATTTGAATGTACTATTTTATTTGTTCCAAGTTAGCTCACAGATTTGAGGGTTTGTTAAGATGAGAGAGGAGATATTGTGCGTATCCCCGTTCTCCCTACTACAAGCCTTGCTCAACTTGTTTTACCGTCACAAACTACCGCCTCTAAAGACCGGGCTAAACCAAAAGAGTTTTTGGCCGCGGGGGTGTTCCAATCATAACATGAGGATTCTTGACCCACCTGTCCCCCGGGCAAGTTACGCGCTTGACCATGACGCTACCGAATCTAAGCTCGTCTTTTTCTCTGGTGCACTTGGAAACAGCATTACAGCGAAGGATAATTATAACAACAATTATTATCTGGGTGATTTTTTACAAGGCAACATTTTTTTTAAATCAAGGTTGCACAGCAAAATATTTACGATCATATGCAACCAAAATGGTCTCACATTATAATGTTGTGTCTTGATTTTCAATTGTAATACTTTATAAAGATTCACAAAGCCCAATGAGTGTAGCGTATGCTTTTCAAAATCGATTTGAATAGAATTGTTATTTTATGTAGAAAG
This sequence comes from Oncorhynchus clarkii lewisi, assembly GCF_045791955.1. Lineage (NCBI taxonomy): Eukaryota > Metazoa > Chordata > Actinopteri > Salmoniformes > Salmonidae > Oncorhynchus > Oncorhynchus clarkii. Next base: position 39,115,862 of record NC_092150.1, read on the forward strand.
AATGATGTATTACGTAATAAGTTGAAAGGGGGCAAATGTATGTTTTTGTAGCATTTGAATCATTCTTGTTTTTAAGAAAATGCAAATGAATTGGAAAGAAACTGATATGTATACATGTTTTCTAATTTCTAATAGTCATGATGTGTGGCCACGCACCTCTGATTAGATTTCTATCTATGGTGGAAAAGTATCAAATTGTCAAACTTGACTAAAAGTAAAGATACATTAATAGAAAAGGACTTAAGTTAAACTGAAAGTTACCCAGTAACATACAACTTGACTAAAAGTCTAAAAGTATTTGGTTTTAAATATACTTAAGTATCAAAAGTAAGTTTAAATCATTTCAAATTCCTTATATTAAGCAAACAAGACAGCACAATTTTTTTAACCGATAGCCAGGGGCACACTCCAGCACTCAGACATAATTAACAAACAAACCATTTGTGTGTAGTGAGTCCGTCAGATCAGAGGCAGTAGGGATGTTTTCTTGAGAAGTGTCTGAATTGGACCGTATTCCTATCCTGCTAAGCACTCAACATGTAAGGTGCTTTGGGTGTCAGGGAAAATAAATGGAGTAAAAAGTACATTATTTTCTTTAGGAATGTAGTAGATTAAAAGTAAAATTAGTCAAAAATATAAATAGTCAAGTATAGATATAGTACACAGAAATACTGCTTATGTAGTACTTTAAAGTATATTTTGTTAATTACTTTACACCACTACATAATAGATACAAACATAGTTGTAAAAGTTATTAATACATTTTTAGGATGATTGAAGAATATAAATAACCTAAGAGTAGAGGTATTAACATAAGACTCCGGTTTAACACGTCTTTAGAATGTTAGACATACAGGAAGTCAATGCGGAAATCCCCCCCAGACAGATAACCAAAAGATCACGCCACATCTTTTTCTCTCCCCCTCTCTCTGCCCCCACATTCCCCTTCTCTCATTCTCCCCTCTCTATACCCCCCCCCCTCCTTTTCAATGTCTCTGTCCCCTCCCTCATGGTTTGGTTTAACTGGACTGATCAAAGTTGTAAATGGTTTTGGGGGTGGGAAAGGTTTTTGAACCCTAATCGCCCAATTTGACTGTGGAGGATATGTCAATCAGTGGAACATCAATTTGGGTAATTAATAAAAACGCTGACAGATAAATGTAAACAAATAACTGTAAATAAAAGTCAACTTCTTATACCTGCTATTGAATTCTGTTTCACATCCCTATTTTTAAACTAAATATCAGCTTTCTCTTCTCGTATTAAATATCAGCTTTCTCTTCTCTTATAGCCGAGAAAGTAGTGGTTAGTTGATGGTGACCTATGGTTTTTGCTTTTCATTTACTACACTGTAAGGACATTCCATTCCCTTCCCTTGCCTTTCTTTCAGTTTACTGGAGACCCTAAGGATATCTGTGAGTCTGGATGTTCCAGATGAAAGCTATAAAATCATTGTTATTCAACACCACAAAGTCTCATAATGAGTAGCCTTTTAATAAGCACTTAAGTGATAGACACTTTCGTAACTATGTTTGATATGAATTGTACTATCAATCATACTGTATATGTTGTCAAAATCATCTAAATAGATGCTCACATTTTCACATACCCAGTGGCCTACATACCAGCATACAGTATTTTAAAAATTAGGTTTTAACTAGTAAGCTTGTAATACATATAGGCCGATTACAGATAGATAGATGTGGCACTTTTTATTGTGTCAGTGACTACAACATTCTTGGGAAATATCTGCCTATGATTTCCGGAAAACAAACTCAGTTTCAACACATCAGATATGGGAGACGGGAAGTACCTCCACTACTGGCAAACGGAACCTCCCGTCCCTGTCCCATCGTAAAGGGCCTGGCTCTCTATTTCCTCCCACCTCACTAGGAGGATGGTCAGTTTCCATTTGACTGTAGCCTCCTTTTTGGACTACAAGACGATACTGTAAATAAGAAATGTTGTTGATCATATGTGGTAATATTGACAATCAAAAAGATGATCAGATGGGAAAGAGATGGAGGTGCAGAATTACCATTTACATTTGACATTTTCAACAGAAAAAGCCTTTTCTCATCTTTTGAACAGATAAAGCTATGGGTCATGAATTAAATATGTAGGTTATTGATTAACATGGTCATATACAAACAGGATTGTGACTGTGTTTTACTTACCAAGGACAATCAATGTTTCATGTAACACACAACTGGATGGAATTTTGACGATATTACCGTAACAGTCAGGAATTGATTTTGTTAAACATTCCATGTGTTGTAAATTCAATATGGAATTGCTTTTAGAGTCAGAGTGTGTTTGCATTGAGGCACCGAGTGCCTGGTAAAGAGGCAAAATACACTATATATACAAAGTATATGGATATCACTTCAAATTAATTTGCTTATTTCAGTCACACCCGTTGCTGACAGGTGTATAAAATCGAGCACACCACCATGCAATCTCCATAGCCAAACATTGGCAGTAGAATAGCCATCCTGAAGAGCTCAGAGACTTTCAATGTGGCACCATCATAGGATGCCACCTTTCCAACAAGGCAGTTTGTCAACTTTATGTCCCGCTAGATATGCCCCGGTCAACTGTAAGTGCTGTTATTGTGAAGTGGAAACCACTAGGTACAACAATGGTTCAGCTGCGAAGTGGCACACAAGCTTACAGAATGGGACCGCCGAGTGCTGAAGCGTCTGTCCTCGGTTGCATCACTCACTACTACTGAGTTCCAAACTGCCTCTGGAAGCATCGTCAGCACAATAATTTTTCGTTGGGAGCTTCATGAAATTGGTTTCCATGGCAGAGCAGCCTCACACAAGGCTAAGATCACCATGTGCAATGCCAAGTGTCAGCTGGAGTGGTGTAAAGCTCGTCGCCATTGGACTCTGGAGCAGTGGAAACGCATTTTCTGGAGTGATGAATCACGCTTCACCATCTGGCTGTCCGATGGATGAATCTGGGTTTGGCGGATGCCAGGAGAACTCTACCTGCCTGAATGCATTTTGTGTAGTCTTTTATGACATTTATAATTATTTTCTCAAACCCCTTTGTGTGTATTGTAGCCCTTTCATGCAGTCAAATCACGAGTGGCCTCATGGGTGAAATGTTATGAATGTTTTCAATAATTTCCTAATTACCTCCCATAAAATATAAGGAATGGTTCCATCCCCAATGGCAATACTCTTACGCACGCACGCACACACACACACACACACACACACACACACACACACTTGTTCTTCTGTCCTCATGGGGACCTGAAATGTATTTACATTCAAAATCCTATTTTCCCTAAAACCTAAACTTTACCTTAACCCCTAACCCTAATTCCAACCCTAAAAAGTCAGTATATAAGTAGCCTTGGTTTGTGCGAGCCGGAACAGCTCATAGGGCAGGGGACTATCTCCTGTTTCTGTAGTGTGAGGCAGCTTGATGTACAAGTACACCCACTGGACATGGCGCTAGGCTATCGCAGGGCCTTACCCCAATCTATCTCCTTAATGCTGAGTGCCAAGCAGAGATGCATCAGGTCCCATTTTTAAAGTTTTTTGTATGATTTGGACAGGGATCAAACTCACCACCTTCCAATCTCAGGGCGGACACGCTAACCAGAAAGCCCTAATCCAACCCCTAAATGTAAAATAACCTTTTTCCTCGTGGGGACGTGGGAAATGTCCCCACTAGGGACAGTTTTCCTTGTTTTATTATCCTTGTGGGGATTTTGAGGGATTTCCGGTCCCCACGAGGATAGAATAACAAGACCACACACACACACACACACACACACACACACACACACACACACACACACACACACACACACACACACACACACACACCACACACACACACACACACACACACAGCTGCTGCTACATTACAATGGATGTGATACCATTCAGTTAACTGTAATGCTGATCCATTCTAGGGTTAACAACATAAAATTGTGTCAGTAGGCTACACAGTATCACTTGACTGAAGGAGCAGTGCACCAATCAGAATGCGTGAAGCTGAGCTTGCAGTTGCATTATTTTCGGGAAGAGGGACGTTACTTGACAGGAAGGGTTAGAAAGATTATGAATTTGCTCTCGACCAGAAGGGAAAGAAACTCGTCAGACAAAACATTTTTCGTTTGGAATATTCCCATACCTACGGATTTTGTCAAGATTAAGTTAGTCTTTATAGTTTCACAACGGATAATTATATTCTGGATCTATGAACAAAACGATAGGGAAGTAACGTTAGACTTGGATAGCTCGCTAGGTGAGTAACGTTAACATATCAAATATGTGATTATTGATATTGAGTAAAATGTCACATATCCAGGCTAGCTATCCACTATCCTATTAACTTTAGCTTGAATCATTATTATTCCTGGGCCTTAGCGGAAAAAAAACGTTACGAAGCAGATACAAGCATCAAATTTGGTACAAACAAGGTGATGTGAAAACATCCTAGAAGGGGTGCCTGAAATCATCCTAGAAGGGCCCATGTCAAATATAACCAGGAAGCGAGTTATCGCGAAAATCCAAAATGGCTGCCATAACAGCTGGTATTTGAAAATAAAATGTGTTATGCAGCAGATAAAGGCATGACATTTTGTACAAACATCCCTCAGAAGATATGCTCCTTTCAAAATTAGCCAGAAAGCAGAATTCAAAATGGCTGCCAATGGTAACGACAATGGTAACGACATTCCAGCTTATAAACATTTCAATAACAATAACTTTTTAGTTGACCTGACCAAATTCACATATACATGTTACTTATAGATCTTTATAGATCTTTCATTATTTTTGAAAGCAAATCTAAGAAGCAGTACATCTGTTCTTTGTGTGCTATTTCTATGCCTTCGGTTTTGTACACCAGCTGAAAATACAATATTGTGGTTATAGAAAATATATTTCACAGGGGTTTAGATGGTACAATGATTGTTTACACCAGCGTTTCTCAAACTCAGTCCTCGGGACCCCAAGCGGTGCACATTTCATTTTTTTGCCCTAACACTACACAGCGGATTCAAATGATCAAAGTTTGATGATTAGTTGATTATTTGAATCAGCTGTGTAGTGCTAGGGTAAAAACCAAAACATGCACCCAGCGGGGTACCGAGTATAGAGTTTTGGAAACCATGATCTAAACTTTCTTGTTTTGTCAAAAACTGAAATTAGGCGAACTATTAAAAAAAAAAAAATATCTGCATAGTGAACCTTTTAAAATTCTGATTAGTGAAGAAAATAAAAGACTTAGGGCTAGGGATGTTAACCGTTAGTCGGTTAGCCACTGGAAAAATAATAATTTGACCGGTCATGCTTATCAGTTTGTAGGTTAATTTGCATACATTTGTGGAATTAATTTGGTGTCCGAATTTGACAAATCTCGTCAGTCATAAAACAGGAACAGTGTCTTGGTCGACCGGAATTATTATTTGATAGAAAATAGTCATGTAAAGTGAGTTTATGGAGGTAGTTGAGTTAAGAAAGCTACTTTCTAATGGCTGTCTCTAGTCAGAGTGAGCCTCGAGCAAGCCAGAGCGGAGACTCGTTGCTATGCAACTCACAGACACAGTCTGTGTGGAGCAGTGGGAAAGAGAAGAGCAGCACAAATCAGCTAACAACAACAGCTAAGCTAGTAACCAAAAAGGTTTCACAGCATTTCTCTCCTGTTCTACTGATTTTCATATCAACTTTCTTTTGTTGCCCAGAAGCCAAAGGCACAATCCTAGTCATATTAACAACCATCCTAGTTGTTGCATATCTACGTTTTCCCTCTTTCTAAATTTCTAATTGAGATGTTAATCTGTCAAATGAAACGGCTCGCATCAGGTGTGTCTTTTAGAACAGGGTTTTCCCACAAATTGCAATTTAGCAAATGTAAAATTAGGAAACTCTCTTTTTGAAGTTTTTAAATACATTTGAAGCTACTTTTTAAGTAAATACCTGCAGTCAACTTGTGTAATATGTTAGGAGATAAAGAAGATCACATTCTTGATTTCACCTGTCACATATTTTTTCATTATTAAGCTTACCGGTAGTACCCAGTCACATGGTGTTTGTTTACAAGCACACAACGATGAGAGACCAGAGCCTTTTGAGAACGGACAAGTTGTGCATTTGGTTTGTTAATTTCGTAGTTAGTTAGCTATGTAGCTGTGATTAGCTTCTTCCAAAATCAAGCATTCGCTTGGTAACAGCAGAGTTCACTCCTGGATCAAGAGCCTAGTATTTGTTTTGGGTATGCAGCAAACTGTGAGTAGTATTTTTGAGTTACTTATTTACTTGTATAGTTTAGGTCAGACACTATAAAATGAGCTTGTTAGAATTTAGTTAGCATTCTCTAAGAGATTTTACATGTACTTGTTAGCATTGCTAACCTTCAGATTACAGAGTATCAGTGAGGTTTGAAAACAGTGCCCCTGGTGTTCAGTGCCGGTATTACAGAATATCTGGGTATGGCACAAGGTCATTATGACAATCTGGATACCTCCCAAGCCTGAGGAGTACCGCTGTCTAAATCAAATCAAATTGTACTTGTCACAGGCGCCGAATACAACAGTGAGATGCTTACTTACAAGCCCTTAATCAACAATGCAGTTTTAAGAAAAAATACCTTAAAAAAATAAGAAATAAAAGTAACAAATAATTAAAGAGCAGCAGTAAAATAACAATAGTGAGACTAAAAACAGGGGGTACCGGTACAGAGTAAATGTGTGGGGGTACCGATTAGTTGAGGTAATATGTATATGTAGGTAGTTATTAAATTGACATTTTTCATTTTAAAAGGCTAATTGATCATTAGAAAAACCTTCTGCAATTATGTTAGCACAGCTGAAAACTGTTGTCCTGATTAAAGAAGCAATAAAACTGGCCTTCTTTAGACTAGTTGAGTATCTGGAGCATTAGTATTTGTGGGTTCGATTACAGGCTCAAAATGGCCAGAAACAAAGGACTTTTTTCTGAAACTCGTCAGCCTATTCCTGTTTTGAGAAATTAAGGCTATTACATGCGAGAAATTGCCAAGAAACTGAAGATCTCTTACAACGCTGTGTACTACTGTGCACCTTCACAGAACAGCACAAATTGTCTCTAACCAGAATAGAAGGGGTGGGAGGCCCCGGTGCCCAACTGAGCAAGAGGACAAGTACATGGGGATTTTCTCCCATTCTTCCTTCCAGATTTTCTCATGCTCTGTTAAGTTAGTTGGGGAGCGGCAGTGACCAGCAATCTTCAAGTCTTTCCATAGATTTTCAATGGGATTCAAGTGTGGGTCACTCAAGGACTTTCACGTTCTTGTTCTGAATAATACCAGCGTTGGTTTGGCTGTATGCTTGGGGTCATTGTCCTGTTGGAACGTAAATCTTTGCCCCCAGTCTTAGGTCATTTGCACTCTGAAGCAGGTTCTCATCAAGGATTTGCCTGTATTTGCCTCCATTCATTGGTCCCTGCTGCTGAAAAGCATCCCCACAGCATGATGCTGCTACCACTATGCTTCACGGTAGGGATGGTGTTAGACAGGTCATGACGTGTCTTTCTACAGACATAAAACTTTGCATTCAGGCCAAAGTTAAATGTATGTGTCATCAGATCACAATCTTTTGCCTTCTTTTGCCTTTCACATGCCTTTTTTGCAAACTCCAGGCGTGCTGCCATGTGCTTTTTTCTCAGGAGTGGCTTCCGTTTGGTCACTCTCCCATAAAGCCCAGATTGGTGAAGTGCTGTAGAGACTGTTGTCCTGGTAGGTTCTCCCATTTCAGCCAATAAACTCTATAGTTCTGTCAGAGTGGTCATTGGGAAAGGGAGATTCAAATTAAATGTGTCTTTCGCATTTACCCCAACCCCTCTGAATCAGAGAGGTGCGAGGGGCTGCCTTAATCGAACATCCACGATCCAGCAACCTTTCAGTTACTGGCTCAACGCTCTAATCACTTGGCTACCAGCCGCCCATTGAGTTCTTGGTCACCTCTCGGACCAAGGTCCTTCTTGTCCGGTTGCTCAATTTGGTCGGACTGCCAGCTCTAAGCTCTTGGAAACTTTCAACACTCTAGAAATAGTTGTATACCCTTCGCCAGATACAGTATATGCCTCATCACAATTCTATCTTGGAGATCTTTGGACAGTTCCTTGGACTTCATGGTATTGTTCCTGCTCTGAAATGCACTGTCAACTGTGGGACCTTATATACACAGATTCTTTCTAAATCATGTCCAAATAATTGAATTAGCCACAGGTGGACTCCAATCAAGGATGATCAAAGAAAATTGGATGCACCTGAGCTCCATTTGGAGTGTCATAACAATGGGGTTTGAATACTTATATAAATGAGATAGTTCTGTATTTTACTTGCAAAGACATTTCTAAGAACATGTTTTCACTTTGTCATTGTGGGGTATTGTGTGTAGATGGGGTAGATTTTTTTTCTCAGTCTGTAACACAGCAAATTGTGGGATACGTTGAGGGGTATGAATACTTTATGAAGACACTGTACGTACTGTCACTGTGGGGATGACGTCGTACTTGCGCTTGACTTTTTCCACATTTTGTTGTGTTGTAGCCTGAGATTTTGTCACTGGCCAACACACAATACCCGATATTGTTAAAGTGGAATTGTGTTTTTAGAAATGTTTACAAATGAATTCAACATTAAAAGCTGAAATGTCTTGAGTCAAAATGTATTCAACCCCTTTGTTATGGCAAGCCTAAATAAGTTCAAGAGTAAAACTCGGCTTAACAAGTCACATAATACATTGCATGGACTCACTCTGTGTACAATAAGTGTTTAACATGATTTTTAATTGACTATGTCATCTTTGTACCCTACACATACAATTATCTGTAAGGTCCCTCAGTCGAGCAGTGAATTTCAAACACAGATTCAACCACAACTATCAGGGAGGTTTTTCAATGCCTCGCAAAGAAGGACACTTGGCCTCCCGAATGGCTCAGCGTTCTAAGGCACTGCATCGCAGTGCTAGAGGTGTCACTACAGATCCGGGTTAGCTGCTGGGCTGTGTCGCAGCCGGCCGCAACCAGGAAACACATGAGGCGGCGCACAATTAGTCCGGATTAGGGGAGGGTTTGTCCGGCTGGGATTTCCTTGTCCCATCGCGTTCTAGCAACTCCTTGTGGTGGCCAGGCGCATGACTTCGGTCGCCAGCTCTACGATGTTTCCTCCGACACATTGGTGTGGCTGGCTTCAGGGTTAAGCGGGCAGTGTGCCAAGAAGCAGTACAGCTTGGCAGGGTTGTGTTTTGGAGGACGCATAGCTCACGACTTTCGCCTCACCCGAGTCCGAGTTGCAGCGATGGGACAAGACTGTAACTACCAATTGGATATCAGGAAGTTGGGGAGAAAAAGGGGTAAAAAATGTTTTTCAAATAAAGAGGGACACCTCATAAGTAAGCATTTCACAGTAAAGTCTACACCTGTTGTATTCAGCACATAACATTTATTTTTATTTGATGTGGTAAACTCCTCAATGTTATCGGGTGAATCCGAGAACATATTCCAGTCTGTGCTAGCGAAACAGTCCGGTAGCTTAGCACCCGCTTCGTTTGTCCACTTCCGTCAAAGATTTTTTAGAACTAAACCAAGATAGACCACAGCCTGTCGTTTCCAATGTGAACAAATTAGTTATAGTGGGCAGAACAAGCAAGGAGGAGGGAAGAGACCAGCACGAGCTAGCGAGATCCTATTTGCCCGTTCCAGCCTGCATTTGCATATGTCCGTTAGGGAACACCTACTCTGTGAAATGCGAGTGTGTAATAGCTAAATTTGCCTTTGCACTCCTTAACAACGCAATTTAAAAAAAACAATGGCAAAGGGTAAAGTCCACACAACTTAATACACTCTGTTTGATTCTTGTTTGGGGAACCAAAATATTGTATTGAGATCAAATGTTTCATCGATGAGAAAATGTGCAGTTTCGGACAAAATCCATCCATTTACGGCCACTGAGCTTCCTCTCACTACCATATTGGGTAGTGAGTGGCATGCGCTTGGCGTTTCTTCACATTTATACATATGAAATATCAGTCTCAATGTTCTATCTGTGATTTCGTATTGAGCATGTCACTGGTACATCCTGTTTTTGAGTTTTTGCTTGTAAGCAGAAATCAGGAGGATAGAGTTATGGCCAGATTTGCCAAATGGAGTGTGAGGGAGAGCCTTGTATGTGTGGAGTAAAGTGATCTAGAATTTTGTTGCCTCGAGTTACACAGATAAGATGCTTGTATAAATGAGGTAAAACGGATTTCACTTTCCCTGCACTGAAATCACCGGCCATGAAAAACCATCCACTCCAGACTGATCCCAGTGAAGAGCAAATTCAGCAACTCTTGGAGGGCAGTGGAAGTTGATCAAATGCTTCTTTATTGATGCCCTCCCAAGAGTTTCTGAATTTCCTCTTCACTTCAGTTTGCTCCTCCATTCATGCACCTTGGTTGGAGAGTGAGGTAGCAGGCCTGGGATCTGCCAGGGAACTCACCATACCATATTATCACGATACTTAGGTACCAATGCGATATGTATTGCAATATTTCACAATTCTATATGTATTGCGATTCGATATTTGATCTTTCAAACATATCGCTTACTATGTCTGCTGCAGAGAGACGAGGAACAAAAAGTGCTGAAAACAACATGTTGGCTCACTATTGATTGCGTTACAATGTTTGAGTCACTCAGATAGCATAAGAACACAACATAAGCCATGGCAAATCTTCTCTCAGCCTCATGGCACGATGTGTAGAATTGCAGGAAAGCAGCTTTAAAACTGCAAACTGTTGCCTCGGTGGCCAAAGAGGAGGGCCTCTAAAACCTTTGGCGCCGTTGGCCACGCCGGCTGACTTTGCTACCGCTGCTGAAAAAAATCCTAGGGAAAACGCATCTGACTCATCCAAACTTTCATCATGTGTTGAAGGATAGTACAGTAATAGAATGTAGCCTAGCCTACCTCTGAGGTGTCTTTTTTTTTTTGCCAGTGTAACATACAGTAGTTCAGTTGTGGCTGATGCAGAATGTCGTCCCTTGGTCTACATTGTTTGGATGTGAAGGATGACCCCATGACAAGCGTTTGAAGGCCACATGCCTTTAAAATACAGTACAGAATGTGGACTATAAAATACAGAATGTGTATTGTCTAACGTAGCCTTTGGCGTTAGCACTTTGCCCAGCAACTATTGTGCCGTCTTCAGCCATCCTTGATGAACTGCAGGTATCGGTTCATCGCAGAAATCCATTTTTTCCGCTGTTGCTGCACTGTTAACCGTTTCTCAGCACTGTAGACTAATGAATACACCGTGTGTGTGGAGCGGGGTTCTCACAGGCTGATAAGACTTCAGCAGGACCTGAGGACACTTTGGCCCCGACAGTGTGCGTGTGTGATTCATGTAGGCCTACGTGTGTGTGATCCTGCTGATCCCAGCAGCAGTCAGTAGATCAGAGCTCTGTCGCCATTGGCGATAGGCTGATTAGGGGTGTTATGAAACAAACTGTCCTAGCCACTAGGGATGCCACCTGCGCCGCTGTAGAGGAAGGGGAAACGCTGCTGGGAGAACTAATGGGATGATCTGCACGCAGAGGGAGAACTACCTCACCTGCCTCCAGAGGAGGTTTGTGTTTGCTTTGGTGAGATCATCTCAGTAGGTGTGTGTGTGTCGTGAATTACATTGCCTGAGTAGGTGTGTGTTGTGGGTAGCCAACGTGAGTCATCAGGGTATGCTGGACTCCGTACCACTGCTACAGTGAGCTCACCTCTGGATCAATACGTTACCCACCCCCGACACACATACACACTCCCTCTGTTTTGCCTTTGATGTATTGACATCTCCATCCCTCTGCCTCTACCTTCAGTGTGGATTCAGTCTGGATGCCAAGTCCGGGGGTAATGGAGCTGGGTAGGCAACTGTGTGGGAAGATGAGGAGGTCGAGGAGAGCCGAGGGCCCCGTCACTGTTCCCATGAGGGGTCTGGAGATCCATTTTTACCTGCCAGATATGCCGCAGCTGGGATTCCTCAAAGACAGCTTCACCGCTGAGGAACTGTGTGTCGAGGCCGCCACAATATGCTGTAAGTACTGTCTCACCTCCCGCCCAGAGCGTGTGTGTGTGTGTATTGTATGGCATGACTGCAAGTGTGTGTTGCACGCCTAACTGCATCCATCCCTGTATGTGTGGGTGGGTGTGCCTGTAGGCACCCGTGTGTGGGTGGGTGTGCCTGTAGGCACCTGTGTGTGGGTGGGTGTGCCTGTAGGCACCCGTGTGTGAGTGTCTGCATGCCAGGGCATCAAACAGGGTGTATTTGTACGATTGGATTTGCGGGAAGTTTTCAGGAAGATTCAGAAGTTCTATATCTTAAATATGGTCATTTACAACTAATTGGGGATAAATGTGGTGAACCATCCTGATGGAGCCTGTCCGCCAACAGAGAGGTCCACTGTTGCCACTGTGAATAGGCCGTCACATGAGTTTACTCTTAGCTAGGAGACCAGAAGGAGAAATGGTAAGTAACTAAGGAAGAAATGGCTTTGTAATAGATGTTTCATTTCATTGTGTGTACTGCTTATTTACATCATACAGTAGGCTTGGCCTATACAACATGGCATTGGAAATTGTTACAAAGATGTATGTATTACTTGTGAAGCTTTGTTTTATTGCCTACGTGTGTTTTGTCAGTGGATGTTCTTTATCTCAATGCTTAAGATGTACTGTGTGTATATATAAGGGGCATCAAGAGGCATCACTGCAGTCCCTGGTTCGAATCCAGGCTGCATCACATCTGGCTGTGATTGGGAGTACCATAGGACGGCGCACAATTTGGTCCCGGGGTAGGCTGTCATTGTAAAAAAGAATTTGTTCTTAACTGACTTGCCTAGTTTAATAAATAAGACAAACTCTAAATCCTAAAATGAGGAACCTTTGAGTCGTTCCTTGTCATTTAACTAAGCCGTGACACCCACCATCTCAGATGATTCAGAAATTGTTTCTGTAGTTAGAAACAGATAAGATTAATGCAAGTGACTTCAATGGCTAATTTCTATGAACAGAGAATCAAAAGAATCACAAAATTCACAGGGAATATACATTACATAGGATGACAATTTAGATTTTATTGGATTCCTCATGTCTTACTCATTTAGAATTACGGTCTAAATTGGATGTTAGGTACTATATAGTGTTGGGAGATGTCAACCATTGTCCTATCGTGATTATGTACCCATAAAAAATTGTGATATAGGATGCTATCACCCCTATTCGCCACTCCGCGAAAATATATATATATATTTTTTACTCTGGAAAAAAAACTGCAGTTTGGCTATAGCGCAAAATCTAATTTAACTGGACAAATCATGACAAAAGAGAATATTGTTGAAGGCCTGGGTAGAAGCTAAGTGCAGCTTTCAGAGTCTATCGAATGGAGAAAGAAAGGAATATAGGCTGCGTTATTTAAAAAAAACGCTAAATACAAAATAGTTACTGCTTGGTGGAATTCTCCGCTCTCTGGCCTAGATTCCTCTCTTGTTTTATGTAGGCTATATAACATGTTTATTGAAATAGGCTATAGCAAATAGGACTAGGCTATTACTCGGAATGCCACTTGTGTGTCACCCTGCTGCTGCCCTGCTTGTTTACAGCGTGGCGCTAGTAAAGAAAGAGGCTAAACCATCATCTGTCACATCACGATGTCGTCACCATCAACGATGGCTGTCCATCATCGTCGACAGACGATGCTATCGCAATATCGGCCACCCTAGTACTATATTTATTGAAAATTAGGCTATATGAATCCTATAAATGAAAATGACCAATTTGTGTGCAATCAATTAGCTTAAATGATCAGAGATCAAATTATATTTAAACAAAATAATGTTTCAGGAATGCTAATTTTATTTGTTTGTGATTACAGAAATGATTTCATGATTTTGTGTGGTAATCCTCTTGTTTTGCGGTGGGTGGAACGACCCTCTTACTGATGCCAAATGGCTTTGTTTTAACTATATTAGCAGGCTGTTACAGTAGTTGAATTTATGCTTCTCTGCTGACTTCCACATATACTCTACCTGATTTGATGACAAAACATGACATAATACTTACAGTAAATACTGTATACTCCTCCCTTGCCAGATAGCAGGCACACAATACAGACAAAGCCAATGTAGCCTAGCTACTAGGCTATCCCGCATGAGAAAAGATACTAACACCCACCCAGCACCTGTTTTCCTACAGCTCTAAAGATGCTGGTTTGGTAGTCTCCATTTTTGACAAACAAATTCTAGGCCTGTATTTATACCTTTGTTCTGATACTGGCTGAAAAACTCCACAACATCTGTCAGCGTGATCGATGCTAGAAAGGGAGAGTAGAAGAGAGGGTAAGAGAAGTGTGGTTTCATCCTTCCGGCTGTTCCTTTCAGCCACATACTGACTCCAATACAAGATGGTGGCTGGTTAGGGTTGGTTCAGGGCGGGACGTGTTCTGGAATTTCGTCAGAGCGAGCAGAGAAAGGAAGCCTACAGACAACATACAGACAACAACAAGACTCTGGAGGAGTTCAACTCCACAGCTACCATAGTCTATATATGCAAATACTCACCAGTTATAGGCTAAACAAACAAAGCAGCTGCCAACACAAATGTATGATCTGTTTATAGTCCAATCCAAAGTATTCTGTGTCTGTGTCTGTGCAGGACCTTTCTGTCTTGTGTGGTCAGTGGTAGGTAGTTTAACGCACATTATGTCCCTCACATCAAAACAAAAGAGCCCAGAAAAGAGGAAGTGTCATGGCCCTATACTTTTCCCGTGTCATATTATGTTCCATTTATAGTTCAAAACAAACAGAAAGGCTCATCTGTGGGTGGGTCTAATCCTGAATGCTGATTGGTTAAAACCGCAGTTACCACTGGCTAATTCTGTGATGTTAAAATGCCTATTTACTCTGTTCCATCGGACTGTGCAATCCACTGTCTCATCAGCCCAGCCAAGCAATTTATAAACTTGATCTCCACTATAAAAAGCATCTAGACATTCTCACATTTCTTTTAGACTAACATTTCGTTTTCAACAGCAGAGATTTAGCCCCTGTGATATGCAACTTTTCAGGGAAGTTAGGAACAAATATACACAGGCAGTTAGGAAAGCTAAGGCTAGCTTTTTCAAACAGAAATTTGCATCTTGTAGTACCAACTCCAAAAAGTTCTGGGACACTGTAAAGTCCATGGAGAATAAGAGCACCTCCTCCCTGCTGCCCACTGCTCTGAGGCTAGGAAACACTGTTACCACCGATAAATCCACGATAATTGAGAATTTCAATAAGTATTTCTCTACGGCTGGCCATGCTTTCCACCCCTACCCCGGTCAACTGCCCGGCACCCTCTACGGCAAACCGCCAAAGCCCCAACCATTTCTCCTTTACCCAAATCCAGATAGCTGATGTCCTGAAAGAGCTGCAAAATCTGGACCCCTACAAATCAGCCAGGCTAGACAATCGGGACCCTCTCTTTCTAAAATTATCTGCAAAAAATTTTGCAACCCCTATTACTAGCCTGTTCAACCTCTCTTTCGTATCGTCTGAGAATCCCAAAGAATTTAAAGCTGCCGCGGTCATCCCCCTCTTCAAAGGGGGTGACACTCTAGACCCAAACTGCTACAGACCTATATCTATCCTACCCTGTCTTTCTAAGGTCTTTGAAAGCCAAGTTAACAAACAGATTACCGTCAATTTCGAATCCCACCGTACCTTCTCTGCTATGCAATCTGGTTTCAGAGCTGGCCATGGGTGCACCTCAGCCACTCTCAAGGTCCTAAACGACATCATAACCGCCATCGATAAGAAACATTACTGTGCAGCCGTATTCTTTCGACTCTGTCAATCACCACATTCTTATTGGCAGACTCGATAGCCTTGGTTTCTCAAATGATTGCTTCGCCTGGTTTACCAACTACTACTCTGATAGAATTCAGTGTGTCAAATCATAGGACCTGTTGTCCGGACCTTTGGCAGTCTCTATGGGGGTGCCACAGGGCTCAATCCTCGTGGCGACTCTCTTCTCTGTATACATCAATGATGTTGCTCTTGCTGCTGGTGATTCTCTGATACTCCTCTACGCAGACGACACCATTCTGTATACTTCTGGCCCCTTTTTGGACACTGTGTTATTAACTAACGTCCAGACGAGCTTCAATGCCATACAACTCTCCTTCCGTGGGCTCCACCTGCTCTTAAACGCAAGTAAAACTAAATGCATGCTATTCAACCGATCACTGCCCGCACCTGCTCGCCCGTCCAGCATCACTACTCTGGACGGCTCTGACTTAGAATACGTGGACAACTACAAATACCTAGGTGTCTGGTTAGACTGTAAACTCTCCTTCCAGACTCACATTAAGCATCTCCAATCAAAAATTAAATCTAGAATTGGCTTCCTATATCGCAACAAAGCATCCTTCACTCATGCTGCCAAACATACTCTCGTAAAACTGACCATCCTACCGATCCTCAACTTCGGTGATGTCATCAATAAAATAGCCTCCAACACTCTACTCAACAAACTGGATGCAGTCTATCACAGTGCCATCCGTTTTGTCACCAAAGCCCCATACTCTACCCACCATTGCGACCTGTACACTCTCGTTGGTTGGCCCTTGCTTCATACTCGCCGCCAAACCCACTGGCTACAGGTTATCTACAAGTCTCTGCTAGGTAAAGCCCCGCCTTATCTTAGCTCACTGGTCACCATAGCAGCACCCACTCGTAGCACGCGCTCCAGCAGGTATATCTCACTAGTCACCCCCAAAGCCAATTCCTCCTTTGGTCGTCTTTCCTTCCAGTTCTCTGCTGCCAATGACTGGAAAGAACTGCAAAAATCTCTGAAACTGGAGACTCATATCTCCCTCACTAGCTTTAATCACCAGCTGTCAGAGCAGCTCACAGATCACTGCACCTGAACATAGCCCATCTGTAAACAGACTATCTATCTACCTACCTCATCCCCATACTGTATTTATTTATTTATCTTGCTCCTTTGCACCCCGGTATCTCTACTTGCACATTCATCTTCTGTACATCTACCATTCCAGTGTTTAATTGCTATATTGTAATTACTTCGCCACCATGGCCTATTTATTGCCTTAAATCCCTTATCTTACCTCATTTGCACTCACTGTATATATACTTTTTTTTTCTTTTGTTCTACTGTATTATTGACTATGTTTTGTTTATTCCATATGTAACTCTGTGTTGTTGTATGTGTCAAATTGCTATGCTTTATCTTGGCCAGGTTGCAGTTGCAAATGAGAACTTGTTCTCAACTAGCCTACCTTGTTAAATAAAGGTGAAATAAAAATAACAAAAAAATCTGTATAAACCTTGCTGTCTGTTTCTCCAACATTTACCACAATGTTTCAATATTGAAATTCGATCTTCAGTTGTCCCATAGTATTGAACGTGTCGGGACAAGACAGACAGGCAGGCAGCGTTTCTCAGCCAGTTGAAATTGTGAATTAAATGGCATAACTTTTATGTATATATACAGTTGAAGTCGGAAGTTTACATACAGTGGGGCAAAAAAGTATTTAGTCAGCCACCAATTGTGCAAGTTCTCCCACTTAAAAAGATGAGAGGCCTGTAATTTTCATCATAGGTACACTTCAACTATGACAGACAAAATGAGAAAAAAAAATCCAGAAAATCACATTGTAGGATTTTTTATGAATTTATTTGCAAATTATGGTGGAAAATAAGTATTTGGTCAATAACAAAAGTTTATCTCAATACTTTATTATATACCCTTTGTTGGCAATGGCAGAGGTCAAACGTTTTCTGTAAGTCTTCACAAGTTTTTCACACACTGTTGCTGGTATTTTGGCCCATTCCTCCATGCAGATCTCCTCTAGAGCAGTGATCTTTTGGGGCTGTTGCTGGGCAACACGGACTTTAAACTCCCTCCAAAGATTGTCTATGGGGTTGAGATCTGGAGACTGGCTAGGCCACTCCAGGACCTTGAAATGCTTCTTACAAAGCCACTCCTTCGTTGCCCGGGAGGTGTGTTTGGGATCATTGTCATGCAGAAAGACCCAGCCACGTTTCTTCTTCAATGCCCTTGCTGATGGAAGGAGGTTTTCACTCAAAATCTCACGATACATGGCCCCATTCATTCTTTCCTTTACACGGATCAGTCGTCCTGGTCCCTTTGCAGAAAAACAGCCCCAAAGCATGATGTTTCCACCCCCATGCTTCACAGTAGGTATGGTGTTCTTTGGATGCAACTCAGCATTCTTTGTCCTCCAAACACGACGAGTTGAGTTTTATCAAAAAGTTATATTTTGGTTTCATCTGACCATATGACATTCTCCCAATCTTCTTCTGGATCATCCAAATGCTCTCTAGCAAACTTCAGACGGGCCTGTACATGTACTGGCTTAAGCAGGGGGACACGTCTGGCACTGCAGGATTTGAGTCCCTGGCGGCGTAGTGTGTTACTGATGGTAGGCTTTGTTACTTTGGTCCCAGCTCTCTGTAGGTCATTCACTAGGTCCCCCCGTGTGGTTCTGCGATTTTTGCTCACCGTTCTTGTGATCATTTTGACCCCACGGGGTGAGATCTTGCGTGGGGCCCCAGATCGAGGGAGATTATCAGTGGTCTTGTATGTCTTACATTTCCTAATAATTGCTCCCACAGTTGATTTCTTCAAACCAAGCTGCTTACCTATTGCAGATTCAGTCTTCCCAGCCTGGTGCAGGTCTACAATTTTGTTTCTGGTGTCCTTTGACAGCTCTTTGGTCTTGGCCATAGTGGAGTTTGGAGTGTGACTGTTTGAGGTTTTGGACAGGTGTCTTTTATACTGATAACAAGTTCAAACAGGTGCCATTAATACAGGTAACAAGTGAAGGACAGAGGAGCCTCTTAAAGAAGAAGTTACAGGTCTGTGAGAGACAGAAATCTTGCTTGTTTGTAAGTGACCAAAAGTTAGCCGTAGTTGGCTAGCTAGCAAGCAAGGGATAAGAATGTTGCTAGCCATTATGGCAATGGAACATTTAGAACAAACAAAAACAAACATTTAGATACGGAACAACCGAACCGATAGAACGAACGACCAGCCGGCTTGGGTAGCAACCCTAGATTTGTGTCGGGACTACTATGAAATAGTATGAATAAATTCATCAAAATAACCTTTTTTAATGAAAATATCATTATTTGAATATGTTGGTAACCCGTTGTATAAAAGTGATAATGCCTTCAAAGCCGGCGTTGAGGATATATGGGCTCTGTTTGCCAGCCCTCAACTTTGTCTCGGGCCTAACAACTTAATTATGCGTGGGAAAACATTGGAACAGATTTCCCTAATTAAAATCCCTTGGAGCTGATTTGCTGGTGTTTTTAACTGTCTTTTGTGACCAACAATTAGTAAAAAATGTGGGCCACAGGCCGCCAGTTGGGGACACCCTGCTGTAGGTTGTACATTAGTTCCTACTGTATTGTTATAGGC
Source organism: Oncorhynchus clarkii lewisi (assembly GCF_045791955.1). Lineage (NCBI taxonomy): Eukaryota > Metazoa > Chordata > Actinopteri > Salmoniformes > Salmonidae > Oncorhynchus > Oncorhynchus clarkii. Next base: position 39,135,347 of record NC_092150.1, read on the forward strand.
ATATTACTACTATCACTTTATTACATAGCCTAGTTTACACTTGCCATTTAATGACAGTCTATAGAGTAGTGGTTCCCAACCGGTGTGCCTTGAGGAACTCTCAGGTGTGCTGTGAAACTTGTACACTCACTTAGAAGCGTGACATGTGGAATACACACATGGAATTTGGACTTGGAAGCACTAGTGCCGGTCAGATGATACATTAAATGGCACATGGCTACATCTGTATCGTTATTTCAAGTCCAGTGAGCTAAGGCTGTTGTTAAATTTTTATCATTTGAGGGGCACACATCACGAGCAAAGTCATTTCTATCATTTGATTTTGTCTGTGAAAACCATTAGCACAGGCAAATATGATTAGGCTTAGCCAGAGTTATTTATTTCTTAATATATGGCTCTGGGCTAAGCTATACCACAGCTTCTGCCATATAAACAAATGGAGAATGGCTTCGTGTCTGTGGTTGCACCTTTACAATGCAGAAAACCAGTTGTCTGTAAACAAAACCTTTAAAAACTAAAGACCTATTTTACCTTAGATGCATTTTCTTCTTTCTGGCACAGATTCGCCGGACGCTCTTAAAGGGGTACACACAAATTAACCATTGTGAGTAAAGAACTATCAACACTATGAAAATATTTCAAATAAACCCTTTTAAATCTATACAAAAACTTTGTCACAAAAAATGTATGGTTTGTAAATGAAATCAATACATATTTTTATATCCCATCAAGGTGTGACAGGGTTCAAAAAATATTTGGAACCAATAGTCTAGAGACTCCACAGTAGACTATTGACAATCGTGCTTAGTGCAATATTTAATCTTAATCACCATCCACATCCACATCCACATCGTCGGGGCAACAGTGGAGAGGGTTGAGCGCTTCCTCTGTGTCCGCATCATTGAGGACTTAACATGGTCCTCTCACACCAGCACAGTCGTGTAGAAGGCACGGCAGCGCCTCTTCTTCCTCGGGAAGCCGAAACGATTTGGTATGGCCCCTCAGATCCTCAGGAACTTTTACAGATGCTCCATCGAGAGCATCCTGATTTGTTTATTCACTCTCTGATATGGCAGCTGCACCACCCTCGACCGGATGGCCTCACAGAGGGTGTTGCGGACTACCCAGAGCATCACTGGGTGTCGAGATCCCAGCCATCCAGGACGTACATGCCAGACCTGAAAAATTACTAAAGACTCCAGCCACCCAAGACATGGACTATTCTCCATGCTCCAGACAGTAACGGTGCATCAAGGCTCAGACCAACAAACCCTTAAACAGCTTCTATTCCCTGACCATAAGACTGTTAAATGGCTAACAACTAACATTACTGTTCTCCCTCTCCCACATACTATCCACACGGACTCTATGCCCATCCACAGGTCTCTATCCACTCTGACACACACACCTTTACTGTCGCTCTTACTCACGCACACACACATAATACACACACTCACAAACACCCTCACTCACACTCTCATCACTATTATTGCTGTTTATATGTATATATTACCATTTAGTATATTACCATGAGTATTTATATATTCCTGCTATCAGTCACTTTTCGGCCCTGTTTACATGTACAGTGCCTTCAGAAAGTATTCATACCCCTTGACTTATTCCACATTTTATGTTACAGCCTGAATACACACAATACCCCATAATGACAATGAAAACATGTTTGGAAATGTATTGGAAATGAAATACACTAATATCTAATTTCCATAAGTATTCTCACCCCTTTTCTATGACACTCCAAATTGAGCTCAGGTACATCCAATTTCCTTTGATCATCCTGGAAATGTCACTACATCTTGGTTGGAGTCCAACTGTGACTAATTCAATTGTTTGGACATGATTTACAAAAACATACCTGTCTATATACAGTGTCTTCGGAAAGTATTCATACCACATGACTTTCCCCACATTTTGCTACTTTACAGCCTTATTCTTAAATGGATTAAATAAATACAAATCCTCAGCAATTTACACACAATACCCCATAATGACGAAGTGAAAACAGGTTTTTAGAAATTTTTGCAAATATATTAAACAGAAAAAACATACAATTTTTACATAAGTATTCAGACCTTTTGCTATAAGACTCGAAAATGAGCTCAGGTGCATCCTGTTTCTATTGATCATCCTTGAGATGTTTCTACAACTTTATTGAAGTCCACCTGTGGTAAAATAATTGACTGGACATGATTTGGAAAGGCACACACCTGTCTATATAAGGTCCCACAGTTGACAGTGCATTTCAGAGCAAAAACCAAGCCATGAGGTCGAAGGTATTGTCTGTATAGCTCCGAGAAAGGTTTGTGTCAAGCCACAGATCTGGGGAAAGCTAATAAACATTTCTGCAGCATTGAAGGTCCTCAAGAACACAGTGGCCTTCATCATTCTTAAATGGAAGAAGTTTGGATCCAGCAAGACTCTTCCTAGAGCTGGCAGCCCGGCCAAACTGAGCAATCGGGGGAGAAAGGCCTTGGTCAGGGAGGTGACCAAGAACCCAATGGTCACTCTGACCGAGCTCGAGAGTTGCTCTGTGGAGATGGGAGAACCTTCCAGAAGGACAACCATCTCTGCAGCACTCCACCAATCAGGCCTTTATGGTAGAGTGGCCAGACAGAAGCAACTCATTAAAAGGCACATGACAGCCCACTTGGAGTTTTTCAAAAGGCACCTAAAGACTCTCAGACCATGAGAAACCTGGCACCAACTCTACAGTGAAGCATGGTGGTGGCAGCATCATGCTGTGGGAATGTTTTTCAGGGGCAGAGACTGGGAGACTAGACAGGATCGAGGGAAAGATGAACGGAGCAAAGTACAGAGAGATCCTTGATGAAAACCTGCTCCAGAGCACTCAGGACCTCAGACTGGGGCGAAGGTTCACTTTCAAACATGACAACGACCCTAAGCACACAGCAAAGTCAACGCAGGAGTGGCTTCGGGAAAAGTCTCTGAATGTCCTTGAGTGGCCCAGCCAGAGCCCGGACTTGAACCCAATCAAACATCTCTGGAGAGACCTGAAAATAGCTGTACAGCAACGCTCCCAATCCAACCTGACAGAACTTGAGAGGATCTGCAGAGAAGAATGTGAGAAACTCCCCAAATACAGGTATTTCATGCTTGTAGTGTCATACCCAAGAAGATATGTACTGCCAAATGTACTTCAACAAGTAAAAGTTGCCAAGTTTCGAGCATCATACCCAAGAAGACTCAATGCTGTAATCACTGTTAAAGGTGCTTCAACAAAGTACTGAGTAAAAGGTCTGAATACCTATGTAAATGTGATATTTCTGTTTTGTTTTTCAAGAAATTGGCAAAAAATGTCTTAACCTGTTCTTTCTTTGTCATTATGGAGTTGTGTTTGTAGATTGAGGAGGGGGAAAAAAACAATTGAATAATTTTTAGAATAAGGCTGTAACGTAACAAAATGTGAAAGTCAAGGGGTCTGAATACTTTCCGAAAGCACTTTTAGGTCCCAGAGTTGACAGTCTGTCAGAGCAGAAACTATACCAGGAAGTCCAACGAACTGTCTGAGGTATACATCTGGGGGAGGCTATAAAACCATTTCTAGAGTGTTGAAAGTTTCCAAGAGAACATGTGGTCTCCATCATTAGGAAATGGAAAAAATATGGAACTCCCCAGACTCTGCTTAGAGCTGGGGAGATCAAACTGAGCAACTGGGCAAGAAGGACCTTGGTCAATGACCACTCGGACAGAACTACAGAGTTCCTTGACTGAGATGGGGGGGAAAAACCCACCAGATGTGCTACAGTCTCTATAGCACTTCACCAATCTGGGCTTTATTAGGAGAGTGGCCAGACGGAAGCCACTCCTGACAAAACGGTACATGACAGCACGCCTGGAGTATGCAAAAAAGCACGTGTAAGCATAAAACAAAAGATTCTGTGGTAAATGCAAAGCACAGTGTCTTAGAGGTTAATTAACAAAGCTTGATGAAAATCTGCAAGGAAGAATGGGAGAAAATCCACAAATCCAGATGTGCAAAGCTGATATAGATACAGACATACCCAAGATGAGTCAAAGCTGTAATCGACCCCAAAAGGTGCTCTTCCAAAGTATTGACTCAAGGGCTGTGAATACTTATGTAAATGAGATATTTCTGTATTTAGTCATCAATGTATGTCATCGATGTATGTCCTATCAGTCACTTTTGATGTATAAACCTACCTCAACCACTCCAGAACCCCTGCACATTGAATAACCTGTATATACTCGCATTCTCATGTTTCTTCAACCCCGTACCATACTTTTTGTGAGTGTTTATTATGATTCCATGTTCTATTATTACTACCGTCACTGCATTGTTGGGAAAGAGCTCTCAGTGTAAAAATGTCACAGTACTGTTTTACACCTGCTGCATCCTGTGCACATGGCAAATTAACCGTGAAACGTGCACTCTGTACTTTGGTATACACTGGCACGTGTGAACTCTGTGCAACTGATCATTCAGTGTCGGTTCTTTCCTAGCCTGATTGTTCAAACTTTGACCTACGTGGAAGCTGCTCTCCGGGTAAGAGCACTGACAAAATGAATTCATGGATGAAAAAGGTTGTAATGTAATGTGTCCTCCCTTTTTCCCTTTCTCCCTCTTCTTTCATTCCTTCCTCTCTCAGATATCTCCCCCCTATGCCATAATCTGTTTGGTCTGTATGATGAGAGCAGGACTCTGTGGTACGCTCCCAACCACCTCTTCAAGATCACGGACGAGACCTGCATCAAGCTGCACTACCGCATGAGGTACTTAGACGGGCCTACTGCAGTGTGTGGGTTCGCGTGCGTTTTGAGAGTGTGTGTGCGTTTGCTTGCTTCCGTGTGTGTGTGTGTGTGTGTGGGTGTCATCACATTATCATAGTCATTGTGATGAATCATGAATATCTCACTGATGTCATTCATCAGACGATCAATACACCCCCCCGTTGCGTGCGAGTTACTCATTTACTCATCCGCCACTCTGTTACCAACAACACCTGCTGTTGTTGCCACTCTGCACTCTCGATATCGCCTGTGACGGCAGTGTAAACTTGTCAACGTGACTGTTATTCAACCGTCATTCACTGACCATGATTCAGTGTAACAAGAAAGTTGTCATGCAGGTTGGTTGTATGGCACATTGAAAGCATGCTGCGCAGAGTAGAACGGCAGTTTCTGAGCTGGTAAAGTAGTCTACATCAGATAAGATTAGAGTAGTATCTGATTAAGTAGGATTTCCTTGTGAACTTCTTTTACAATTCACGTGAAACATTCATACAAGGCAGGACAAAATCCAATTACTTAAAGTATCAAGTAAGTGTGTTTGTTTTCTGCACTTGAGGATAATGTGATAGGAGATATTCAGTTGTCATGGCAGTTCAGTTGGATATGATCCAAGATAAACGTTTAACTCCGAGAGGAAGGAGAGTAAATGTGGTGTCACGCACACTTCCTCTTTCTGCTCTCTTTCACTAAATATAACCAGTGTTCAGAGTGGCTCTCCAGACCTCGGTGAAGACCGAATGCGGCTCCCGGTGCAAAATGCAAAATGCGGGAGCCGCATTCGGTCTTCACCGAGGTCTGGAGAGCCACTCTGAACACTGGTTATATTTCCTTGCTATCACAATTTGCTAAAAGTAGTGCTCCATCCATCGTTTTTGAAATGTTCGCTGCACCCTGACTGTCTAGTGATTATTAGCGAGCAGCCGGGCAGTCAACACCCCCGGGGTGTAAGTTTGACACCCCTGCAATAGAGGGCGAGGAGGAGGGTGAATGTGGTGAGAGCCTAATAAAGTTGACCCAGTGCTGAGTTGAATTTGCATCATACAGCCAGGGTACACTTACTCAACAAACAGGTTATGGCCAACGGGGAAAGAAGGCAAACCCAAACGCGCTTCAGCCCATCTTAAATGGAACAAGGGAGAATCAGATGCTCGACTGAGGGACCGGAAAATAGCCAAAACATTCCTTATCCCAGGATACTTCAACTGGTGACTATCCGGGAGAATGAAGAAAAAGGAGCACTCCATTTCTGCGTAAATCGGATAGATTTATTGTCGGGACAAACAAACAACAGTCTTCCGTTTCGGCACAAATCTCCTTCATCAGAGCCTTGAGTAGGAGAAATGTGTGAGGCACCATATACCCTCGCAGGGGAGTGTCCCGCTCAAATAATGTTCCTCAAACGTGTCGATAATGTCAGTAGTAGTAGTAGCAACTAGACCGGTTATTCAAACAGTGTGATCATCATTCAAGTTTCCTACACATACATTCCACTTGAATAACAAAAGACGGAGAAATAAAGTAAGAAAAACACATTTTCCAAAAAGATGCGAACGAGGGCTGTTCATTCCAGACCCATTTGGCTCGACGCAAAATGCCTCACTGTAACAATTTCCTCGTAATTTTGCCCCCTCTGGAGGAAAGAGAAACGTTCTCAATTCCCCAGAATGCCAAGGTTGAGGCTGAGCCATGATTGGCCTTCAGGTAGTGCCGCACGATTGCATATTCAATATTTTTTGGTGAGGATAGCCGTTTTGTGTTCAGCTATTCTTAATTTGAGCGCCTGTTTCGTCTGACCGACGTAAACAAGCCCACATGTGGGCATTTGAGCATTAAACAACATTTGCTGTACTAAACTCAGCAAAAAAAAGAAACGTCCCTTTTTCAGGACCCTGTCTTTCAAAGATAATTCGTAAAAATCCAAATAACTTCACAGATCTTCATTTTAAACACTGTTTTCTATGCTTGTTCAATGAACCATAAACAATTAATGAACATGCATTTGTGGAACGGTCATTAAACACTAACAGCTTACAGACGGTAGGCAATTAAGGTCACAGTTATGAAAACATAGGACACTAAAGAGGCCTTTCTACTGACTCTGAAATCCTTAGGCACGCTGCAAGGAGGTATGAGGACTGCAGATGTGGCCAGGGCAATAAATTGCAATGTCCGTACTGTGAGACGCCTAAGACAGCGCTACAGGGAGACAGGGTGGACAGCTGATCGTCCTTGCAGTGGCAGAGCACGTGTAACAACACCTGCACAGGACTGAGGGCTTGTAGGCCTGTTGTAAGGCAGGTCCTCTCCATACATCACTGGCAACAACGTTGCCTATGGGCACAAACCCACTGTCGCTGGACCAGACAGGACTGGCAAAAAGTGCTCTTCACTGACGAGACATGGTTTTGTCTCACCGGGGGTGATGGTCGGATTCTCATTTATCGTCGAAGGAATGAGCGAGGCCTGTACTCTGGAGCGGGATCGATTTGGAGGTGGAGGGTCCGTCATGGTCTGGGGTGGTGTGTCACAGCATCATCGGACTGAGCTTGTTGTCATTGCAGGCAATCTCAACGCTGTGCGTTACAGGGAAGACATCCTCCTCCCTCATGTGGCACCCTGCCTGCAGGCTCATCCTGACATGACCCTCCAACATGACAATGCCACCAGCCATACTGCTCGTTCTGTGTGTGATTTCCTGCACGACAGGAATGTCAGTGTTCTGCCATGGCCAGCAAAGAGCCCGGATCTTAATCCCATTGAGCACGTCTGGGACCTGTTGGATCGGTGGGTGAGGGCTAGGGTCATATCCCCCAGAAATGTCTGGGAACTTGCAGGTGGCTTGGTGGAAGAGTGGGGTAACATCTCACAGCAATAACTTTTTTTGAGTTTACAATTTCTTAAGTATTTTACCTTGTTACCTGAGCGTGAGTGATCGAATACTTTTGTGTCACTTGAGTTGGAAGAATGAGTACAATGACCACAGCGGTAGAAACCATTGGGGGGGGACCTGGGAGCCAGGAAGAGGGTGCAGGATCCGGGAGCACACTGTGCACGACGCGGTCTCTGATATTGCGACCCCTCCTCAACAGAGCATGTGAGCGGAGTTGAGCGGTTGGAAAAGACACGCTATGTTATCGACCCACCTCGTTCCTTTCTTTTAGCATGTGCACATAGTAAGTACACCATTATACTTTTGGTGACTTTTCAGGTTCCACAATGATTCTTCAGGTGTGGACAGTACATCATCGCACTCCCTCTCTTGCTCTTGGTCCTCCTCTTTGTAAGCCACCTTGATTTAGCACCTGTGTATGTTATCAGTTTCTTGATGAAAATATTTAGCCAACTCCATGACAGTTTCTAAAGGAAGGGGCTATTAGCGGCACACAAGTAGACTTCAAATGCATGCTGGGACGGGAGCGCTACTTGAGCGAAATTGGTGCGGGCAAGAAGGCTGACGCTCCAACCTTTGGGAATCTCGCTCCACGCTCCAGTCAAATTGGTCACGCTCCAGCTCCTCGCTCCAGCTCCTCGCTCCGCTCCAGTTCCGCTACAGCCCCTCGCTCTGCTCCAGCTCCAGCTACTCGCTCCAGCTCCACTCCACTCTGCTCTCACACTCTACTCCTAAACCAGTTCAGGAGAGGCTTCAGACGCAAAGTCTTTGAGCGAGGGGACACTCTGGAGAATGTGCCAGTGTTTGAGGATCGTGCTTTTTTATCTGCCCTTGTATTCAGTGGAAAAACAAAGGGGGGGGGGGGCCTCTATCAGTCTGTCGCTCTCGCTAATGAGACATGTTGACGAGACTGTCACTGTAGCCGTGTCCAAGGAACCTCTCTTTCATTATTTTAGCTTTAGTCTCAATCATTTGATTTGTTAGGAATATTGCATTTTTAGAGGTTTAAGATGATTAGTGTCACACCTTAGGGGCGTGTTCCTAGATTAAGGCCAACCTTTGTACACAAATACAAACAAATCTGCATACTTAACGTCAATGCACACACACACACACACACACACACACACACACACACACACACACACACACACACACACACACACACACACACACACACACACACACACACACACACACACACCTCACTCTTTTTGTCTCCTCTCTCTCTCTCTCTCTCTCTCTCTCTCTCTCTCTCTCTCATCCACCAGGTTTTACTTCACTAACTGGCATGGGACCAGTGAGAGTGAGTCTCCAGTGTGGAGACATTGTATCAGTAAACTGCGAGGAGGACTCAGCCCACAGAAGATCCCAGAGGGTACACCCTTACTGGACTCTGCCTCCCTCGACTACTTGTTCTTCCAGGTACGTGTGTGTGTGTCTATGAGAGGGTATGCACACTGTACATGTATGATTCACTACTCTTCCTAATTTCATTGGAATATTAGTCACCATTCACCACATCAGAAATCTGACGATTTGTATACACATGTCCCTTCTTGTATGGTTATGTATGAGTATATTGTGTGTGTGTGTGTGTGTGTGTGTGTGTGTGTGTGTGTGTGTGTGTTTCCAGGGCCAGAATGATTTCCAGAAGGGTCTGGCTGTGGTGCGTAGCCAGCAGAGTGAGGCGGAGCAGCATGAGATAGAGAATGAGTGTCTGGGCATGGCTGTACTGGCCATCACTCACTACGCTATGACCAAAGAAATACCTCTCTCTACTGCTTCCAATGAGATCAGGTATAGATGACACACTCACACACAGACAATGTTCCCTACAATTTCTTTTAGGAAGTGAGCAAATTTCAGATCTGCCTAGGGCAAACATGAACGTTGTGTACATTTTGTGCAACTTCCAGGGTGTGTCTACTGTGAACACTGAGGCCATACCCACTTTAAGTTACAGTTGTCGTAGTCAAGTAGGCTAGTGTGGCTATTTGGCCTACCGTCAAAAACAAAAGAGAAATGGATCCCGTAACATTTTAACATGGAAATAGCTGTTCTATCATTCAGTCTACAGTAGCAGCCAATGTGCTGTGTTCAATGTAGGCCTACATTCCATGAGACTTTTGAAGAAAAACATGCAGGGCTTGACATTAACCTGTTTAACCACTTGTCCTTCAGACAAGGTGGTGACAAAAATGTTGTCTTTGATGCAAAAATAATAAATCAAATACATTATTATTCCCATACCATTATTACAAGGAATCAGACAAATTATGACATCCTCTGCCTATTGGCTACTTAGCTTATTTAAGCATCTCTCAAAATACAACACTGCCCCTTTAAGACAAAAAAAAAGCTCTTTACCTGACTGGCTTTTCAAAGATGTCTAGAAATGTACACATTTTGTTCTCTTGTAGGAATCAATCACTCCCACAGTAGTTACCACAAATTATTTATAAATGGGCTAATAACTCACTAACTAGCAGCTACATGCAGCTCATGCTTTGATCTCAAAACAAGTGCATCTACTCACGACTGCTCATGCTGTAAACACAGTCCAGTTCAAAATGAATGGCACAGATCCATATATGGCAATGTTCTATTTGCATATAGGCCTACTGCAGCTTTGCTTGGTTATGGCACACCGGTCTGTGTAGCGTACGGGCTATGGCATTGATTGAATCAATCACAATTCCCACAGTAAAGGGAAATTGTGATAGTGTTAATTAACTAAGGGGGAAAACTCTAGTTGAGTCAAGCTCAAACTTGTGCTTCTATACGAGGGCTGATATTTCTTCTGCGCGGCAGTCCCGGGGGAGCATAGTTTAGAGGGAACATTGCACACAGATATACTGTATAATCTGTACACACGTACCTGTTAACAAATGGAAAGGGAAGACAATGTCCCTAATTCCTACACTGACTCCATCTACCCCCCTCTATTTACCAATCCCTTTCTCCTCCTGCTCTCTCCAGCTACAAACGTTTTATCCCGGAGAACCTGAACCGGAGCATTAAACAACGCAACATCCTCACCCGGCTCCGCATCAACAACGTCTTCAAGAACTTCCTGAATGAGTTCAACAGTCGCACGATGCAGGACAGCAACATCACGCTGTACGACCTGAAGATCAAGTACCTGTCCACCCTGGAAGGCCTCACCCGGGGCCTGGGGAGGGAGGTGTTGGAGCCCAGGGCCCTGGTACTTACCCAGGAGGGAGAGACAAACGGGGGGCTGAGCCATGGACCTGAGCCCTCCCTGGCCATAGAGGTCCAGGTTACTGGGACCACAGGGATCTCCTACAGGAGGAAGCCCCCTAATGTGAGTGGGAAGGTGGGGAGGTTAAAGGTGTTGGTGTGAGATTTCTGGTTGAGATATGTTAGAATGTCTAACATTAGACTTTTGGTTGAGATATATCTGGAGAGGGAGTGATTGGAAGGTATTGAAGTATCTGAATGTATTTTGAAACTAATCTATGAGAAATCTTATGACAATGCATTTTTGCTTTTATTGGCAATAGAATACCCTGATGCTGAAAGAGAAGACAAAGTCCAAGAAGAACAAGCTTGAGGGCAAACAGCAGAAGGACAAGAAGAGCGACGCCAGTGACGACTGGGTGACGTTCTGTGACTTTCACGAGATCACACACATCGTAATCAAAGAGTCCTCTGTCACCATCTTCAGACAGGATAACAAGAAGATGGTAAGATAAGTGCACGCACGCGCACACACACACACACACACACGCGCACATGCACACGCACACACTCCCAATACTGCTTGAGCTGAGATTATGCCGATTAAGCAGTGACAGTAGCATATTTAGTGTTTAATTAATTAATTAATTATTTGGTCTCTGTACTGTCTCAGCTCCAGCCAGCTGGTTCAAATGTCACCGGGCCTAACAACCAGCCAACCTAGCCCAGGAACAAATCATCTGATTAGTAGTCTGTGTTTAGATGAGATTAGATTACCATTAGACATTCCTCTGTTAAGAATAGAGCTATGTACAGGAGAAGTATTGTACAGTTGCTGAGTGTGTGTACAGTACTTACAGTGTTGCTCTAATTCTGTGGGACTGAAATGATCGCTGTGACTGCATGCCACGGCTTATAAGTGTGCCACTTGTTGCATCAGACCAAGCTAACTGAACCTCGAAAAAACAAGCTCCTTGAAGATGTGCAGTCTAGAGCACTAAGGAAAGATGAGAAAAGGAATGAGGGATGAGAAAAGGAATCTACAAGAAAGGAAGCTAGTGGAGTGTTTTGGAACACAGACTAAGGTGTCAGCTAATGGGGAGCAGGTTGGTATTTATTGGGATGAATCTTGAAATGTTATTGGTCACATAGACATGGTTAGCAGATTATTGCAAGTGTAGAGAAACGCTTGTGCTTCTAGTTCCGACAGTGCAGCAATATCTAACATGTAATCTAACAATTCCACATCTACATAATACACACAAATCTAAGTAAAGGAATGGAATAAGAATATAAAAATATATGGATGAGCAATGAAAGAGCGGCATATGCTAGATGTAATAGATGGTATAAAATACAGTATATACATATGAGATGTGTAATGCAAGAAATGTAAACATTATTAAAGTGACTAGTGATCCATTTATTAAAGTGGCCAATGATGTGAAGTCTGTATGTAGGCAGTAGCCTCTCTGTGTTAGTGATGGCTGTTTAGCAGTCTGATGGCCTTGAGATAGAATATGTTTTTCCGTCTCTCGGTCCCAGCTTTGATGCACCTGTACTGACCTCGCCTTCTGGATAGTAGCGGGTTGAACAGGCAGTGGCTCGGGTGGTTGTTGTCCTTGATGATCTTTTTGGCCTTCCCGTGACATCGGGTGCTGTAGGTGTCCTGGAGGGCAGGTAGTTTTACCCCGGTGATGCATTGTGCAGACCGCACCACCCTCTGGAGAGCCTTGCCATTTGATTTATTGGGATGAATCTTGTCCTGGAGGCAGCTCTGCAGAGTGGTCACTAGCTGGCCTAGCCACAAAGTAATCAAATCTGATTTTAAAGCTAACCTTAACTACCCTGCTAACCTTACGCCCAACCTTAAATGAAGACCAAAAGGCTCATTCTTATTAGCATACATTTTTTACGATATAGCCAATTTTTACTTTGCTGTGGGAACCGCTGAGCTAGGCCTCTGGGACACGATTCATCCCAATAAATGTCAACCTGCTAACGGGGATCCAAATAATGACGAATGAATCAAGTATTGAATGTAATGATTTATGAGGTATTTGTTACTATTGTGTAACTCGATTGTCCTCTAGGAGGTGCAGCTGGAGTTTAGAGGCGAGGCGCTGGCGTTCGCTGCTCTGGTGGACGGGTATTTCCGTCTTACGGTAGATGCCCATCACTACCTGTGTACAGAGGTGGCTCCTTCTTCTGTGGTGCAGAACCTACAGAACTGCTGTCATGGACCTATCTGGTCAGTAGTCACACACACTCACTCTCTCTTTTTTTCTCTCTGTCTGGCTTTTGTTCTCTCTCCCCCATTTCCATCTTTATATCCCCCTCATCTCTCTATTCTCATAACCTCTCTTCTTGTCCTTCTACCTTTCTCTATCTGTTTCATTTGTCTTAATCTACCGTCGAGTTTCGGGGGTTTGACTGTTGTCTCCTGCAGTACGGAGTATGCCATCCAGAAGCTTCGTCAGGAAGGCAACGAGGAGGGAACCTACGTCCTGCGCTGGTCCTGTACTGACTACCGTAACATCATCATGACCGTGGTCTGCAAAGAGGTAACACGTGCTTACCTGGCACGGGAGACACCTTGATTACGAAAGAGGCGCGAGACCATTGCACTCTGGCCATGCTGACCCCTGTGAATTACCCCAAATGTGGGTATCTTGACTGCATAATTTCCGGTAATAGGAAAGTGCGTCCACACTCTACGCTGGAATTAGGGCGGCAGGTAGCCTAGCGGTTAGAGCGCTGGCCCAGTAATCGAAAGGTCGCTGGTTGGAATCGCGGAGCTGACAAGGTGACAAGTCTGTCAATGTGCCCTTGCGCAAGGCACTTAACCCTAATTGTTCCACGGTTGCATTGGTATGGCCAGGGTCGAAATGGCAGACCCTGACCGTGACTCCACTCTCCGAGGGTGTCTCAGGGAGAGTTGGGATATGCAAAAAAAACACCCTGTTGAGAACAAAGTATTTTTGCAGGCAGAGAGAGTTGGTTGTTAATAACTGAGGTGGAACGAATGGAGAAGTCTGATAAAAAGCCAAAACAACAAAGTTCAGAGATAATCACACAAGGAAGTGACTAGGAGCTGTCTGATAAACAGTTACAACACAGATGATACCAAAACATGATACACACTCTGAGACACATACACACAGACACACACAGACACAGGATGTCCTTTTCAAACAATGTGTGGTTACTGTCAAAACAACAGCCTGGCAGTCTGGTGTGTATATCACATTACCATGGTTAGATAAGCTGAACTCCCATCAGTGAAAACTGTGTGTGTGTGTGTGTGTGTGGGGGGGGGATAGTATGTTCCAGGCAGTATGCAGTGGAAAACAGTTTGTTTTATCCTGCCTAACTCTCTCCCCCTTTCCCTCCCTGATTTCCTCTTTCCTTCTCTCCTTCCCTTCATCTACCCCCCCCCCCCTCTCCAGTTGGATCTGTGTGAGTCGAGGCAGGTGCATCTGTATAAGAACTTCCAGATCGAGGTGGGTTCTGAGGGATTCCGTCTGTTTGGGACCGAGACCTACAGATCTTCTCTCAGAGAGCTCCTAGACCACCTGGCAAGACAGAACCTCCGTACGGACAACCTCCACTTCCAGCTCAAACGCTGCTGCCCCCCACAGCCCAGAGGTATGAGGAGAGACACAAATATTCAGTACACACACACATACTTTCACTTCAACTTTTAGTGCTTTTATTTCAGCCCCTCAGAATGTCATGTTGGTCTTTCCATACATGTTTTGCACACAAGCACGCACGAACTGAGCCCTCTGCGTGACTTGGTTCTGGTCAGCTGAAAGGATGTCCCTTTTAGTACCTGTTTACACCAAGAGCTCTAGTTTCCCTTAGCGACACTGCCTCACCATGATTACCACTCACTTAACCCTCTGAGGGTAACTGTGTGCATCTGTGTGTAGGTGTGGCTATGTGTTTTTGCAAGTGTCTTGTGTGTGTGAGAACCCTGTCTTGTTTACATCCTCTGTGTGTGTGTGTGTGTGTGTGTGTGTGTGTGTGTGTGTGTGTGTGTGTGTGTGTGTGTGTGTGTGTGTGTGTGTGTGTGTGTGTGTGTGTGTGTGTGTGTGTGTGTGTGCGTGCATGTGCATCAGTGAGAGGCAAGGAAAGGAGTACTGTGGTTTCCTGAGCACATCTCTCCTCCTCTGTTTACTGCAGACAGGCGTGGGAGGTGGAGGTGTGTGTGTGGAGGTTGTTATGATTAAATATTTTGCCTGCTATGATGAGCCTGTCACAAGGGTGGAGCATCATTTGTGTTTTGATTTTGTTGTGTTTGTGTGTTGAAAACCACAGAGTTCTTTTTGTCACAACATCACTTCCTCCTCTCCACCCAGCCACACACTGATAATGATTCTAATATATCTACTACTCTACATTGCATTTTTGTTACACTGTACAGTCGTGGACAAGTGTTTTGAGAATGACACAAATACTAATTTCCACAAAGTCTGCTGCCTCAGTTTGTATGATGGCAATTTGCATATACTCCAGAATGTTATGAAGAGTGATCAGATAAATTGCAATGAATTGCAAAGTCCCTCTTTGCTATGCAAATGAACTGAATCCCCAAAAAAACATTTCCACTGCATTTCAGCCCTGTCGCAAAAGGACCAGCTGACATCACGTCAGTGATTCTCTCGTTAACACAGGTGTCAGTGTTGACGAGAACAAGGCTGGAGATCACTCTGTCATGCTGATTGAGTTCGAATAACAGACTGGAAGCTTCAAAAGGAGGGTGGTGCTTGGAATCCTTGTTCTTCCTCTGTCAACCATGGTTACTTGCAAGGAAACACGTGCCGTCATCATTGCTTTACACAGAAAGGGCTTCACAGGCAAGGATATTGCTGCCAGTAAGATTGCACCTAAATCAACCATTTATCGGAGAGCGGGGAGCGGTTCAATTGTTGTGAAGAAGGCTTCAGGACGCCCAAGAAAGTCCAGCAAGGGCCAGGACCGTCTCCTAAAGTTAATTCAGCTGCGGGATCGAGGCACCACCAGTACAGAGCTTGCTCAGGAATGGCAGCAGGCAGGTGGGAGTGCATCTGCACGCACAGTGAGGCAAGACTTTCGGAGGATGGCCTGGTGTCAAGAAGGGCAGCGAAGAAGCCACTTCTCTCCAGGAAAAACATCAAGGACAGACTGATATTCTGCAAAATGTACAGGTATTGGACTCCTGTGGACTGGGGTACGGTCATTTTCTCTGATGAATGCCCTTTCCGATTGTTTGGGGCATCTGGAAAAAAGCTTGTCCGGAGAAGACAAGGTGAGTGCTACCATCAGTCCTGTGTCATGCAAACAGTAAAGCATCCTGAGACCATTCATGTGTGGGGTTGCTTCTCACCCAAGGGAGTGGGCTCACTCACAATTTTGCCTAATAACTCAGCCATGACTAAAGAATGGTACCAACACATCTTCCGAGAGCAACTTCTACCATCCATCCAGGAACAGTTTGGTGACGAACAATGCCTGTTCCAGCATAATGGAGCACCTTGCCATAAGGCAAAAGTGATAACTAAGTGGCTCGGGGAACAAAACATAGATATTTTGGGTCCATGGCCAAGAAACTCCCCAGACCTTAATCCCATTCAGAACTTGTGGTCAGTCCTCAAGAGGCGGGTGGACAAACAAAAACCCACAAATTCTGACAAACTCCAAGCATTGATTATGCAAGAATGGGCTGCCATCAGTGTGGCCCAGAAGTTAATTGACAGCATGCCAGGGCAGATTGCAGAGGTCTTGAAAAAGAAGGGTCAACACTGCAAATATTGACTCTTTACATCAACTTCATGTAATTGTCAATAAAAGCCTTTGACACTTATGAAATGCTTGTAATTATACTTCAGTATTCCATAGTAACATCTGACAAAAAAGACACTGAAGCAGCAAACTTTGTGGAAATTAATATTTGTGTTATTCTCAAAACTTTTGGCCACAAAAGTATATACTGGATTATATACTGGTTCTCTTTCAAGTATTTGTTTTGGTATTTCACTTATGGGATACGGCCCCAGCGTATATGTCATAAAACTTTATTACACTACGCCATCCTTAATTGGCTGGATTTCGTGATGTGTGCGTCGGGGAACTGTGTCCCTCCTACCCTAGAAAAGGTTTGAGTCATTCAAGCACCTCTTCTCGCTTTTCATCAGAAACCTTACCTCGACACGACTGCCTTTTCCGGAATAGCTAAACTGTCCTCAGGCGTGAGCTTACAACTCGCTCAACAGGCACTATTCTCTGGACTGTGCGGTAGTGGCAATTTTCCTTTTCCTTCACCATAGTTAGAGGAAGATTCTTTGAGGAAGAATCTTCGGCTAACTCTTTTCCCGACCAAGTTAGCTGTATCCAAACAGTGACTACTCATAAGCAAGCTTGCCACCACGCTAGCTAGCTTCAAAGTTTAGTGGTTTAACTTGGACAATATTTTTTTTTTTACTACGTACTACCAAGCTATCTTGTCTATCTTTTTTGGAAATGGTATCCGGCCATCACACAAGTGCCACCATTGGAGATAAACCACTAATTGCTAGCTACCTAACTGGACTGTGCCCTCTTCATGGTGAAGAGTCTCCGTCGCACGCCAAGCTAGCCTCAGTCAACACGACCCTAACATGGGGCTGACATCCCCAATGGCTCATTAGAGGCGATGGATATCCCCACAGGGAATCTCGAAGCGATTGCTAGCACTAGCTGGGATGACCAGCTTGAAGCCATTGCCCCACTGTTGGAGGACTCCAGCAATGACCTTGCTGCCTCCCTGCCGGGCTTCCTGATATCAGACGACAACGACTCCATGGGGCTTTCTTGACAGCCTCCATTTGGAATCATCAGATGGAGGCAACGACTCCTTCATCCCCTCAGGCCGCCAAGCCTCCTGCCAGGGAATCCGAAACCGTCTCTCGGTGTGGACCTGCAAGACGTGTGCAAACGCACTGCAGATAAACTGTTGATTCCCTTGCCTAATACAGTAGCAGAGACCACCACGTCCCGCTACGAAGGTAAGCTACCCAAAGCCAAATGGGCAGCCAGGCAATTTATACCAGTCTTCCAGAATGAATGGAGGAGGTTATCCGTACCTGGAATAGACCTTTTTCCTCCAAGAACCCTGTCCAAGGTGGGTCGTGTTGGACTGTGTTGACATGGAAGGGATTGGGCTTGCCCACATGCCCCCCCATCGACCCAATGGTAGCTTCCCATCTACACCCCAGCCAGAAGTTCTCCATGAGCTCGACTGGTCCCACCTTACCAGCCAAGTGCGTGTGCATTCAGTCCTCCGTGACAGAGGTCTACAAGTTGATCGCCACAGCGGTGACAGGGCTCAACACCGCTTCCATGACCTCGGCATACCAAGCTGAGCTACAGGAAGAGATAACGGTCACACCGGAGCCAAGTTTGTGAGACGAGAGCTGCATTGCTACAGACCTCAACCTGCATCTGCTTAAAGCTGCCGTCCAGGTGTCGGGAAGAGTGATGGGGCTCATGATATCCCAGGAGAGGGCGCGATGGCTCGATGGCTCAATCTATCCACGGTGTCTGACAGTGAGAATCTGAAGATCCTGGATGCTCTCGTAGGCCTTGTCGGTCCCACCATTGAGAAACGGTGCGAGGAGAAGAAGAGGGAGCCCTCCAGCTCTGTCTGCCCAGTAAGATACAGCCCAGTGCCTCCCCTGTGCATGGCTCCACCTTCGCCCAGTCTGCAGCAGGTCAAAATTCCTTTAAGATCCCCAGCCCCCTAGGCTGCAAGCCCAAGGCAGCAGAGAACCTCGGACCCTAAAGACCCCTGATCTAAGAAGCCTCCCTTCCCACCCATGGCCCCAAGGAGCCAACCGGCCCCTAACCCCACCCAGGGGGTAAGGAGGAAGATGCAGACGGCCTAGTGGTGTCCCCATTGCCAGAGAGGTGAGAACGGCCTCCCCCAAGTGCATTTCTATCTCCACCACCAGTCCTGAGCCTGTTCCAGGGTGCAAGTTCCCAGGCACCTGAATACCGGCCCCAAGTCGGTGGTCACAGAGTACAGCCCAAAGAGGAGAAAAGACAGTGTTCAGGTGAATGCTTCTACAAGACCCCCCCTCTCGTCTCACAAACACTCCCCAATGTCAGTTCACTTTTTTTATTATCCCACTAGCACAACCAGGCTACAGGCCAAGGGTGCAGTCAGACATGTTGTTTCTCACACAATCAAATCAAACAGTGTGCCTCCCTATAACCGCTCCTTCCTGTGGTGATAGGCCACATAAGCACTCTTCCAGTGCGGGCCAGCCGTGCATGTGCAGCGCTTCGCGGACTGTCATACACTCTCCCCCCGACAAAGGGTGCTGCTCTCTCTCGGAAAGGAGAGAGATCTGGTGGGCATGCGTAGTGTCAAACTGGGTACAGGGCACGATAGACGGACTACAATTCCCTGTCACCCACCTCAATTCAAAGGAATCGGAGCTCAGGCTCAGATGGATTCAGAGCCTGTCCTCTGGGAAATCACAAAACTAATAGGGATAACTCACTGTCACCTCTCAGAGGAAGTCTATATACGGCTGATGACGTACATAGACAATTCGCTGCTGTGCACTCAATCGAGACAAGAATTCTTAGTCTGCTCTGGGAACGCCTGAAACTTCTAGGTTTCAGAATAAACACAGGAAAGAGCATTCTGATTCCCACGCAGACAATCTCTTTCCTAGGTCTAACCCTAGATTCGGTATCATTCAAGCTCGCCTCAAGGAAACGTATAAGAACATTCCAGAATTGCCTAGCACTTCTTCGCAGAGGGAACCTGGTCTCTTTCAAAACATGCCTACGGCTGTGGGGTTTGATGGCATCGGCTTTAGTGGTCATCCCATTAGGGCGCTTGAATATGAGAGGGTTTCAACGCTGGGTCTCTTCTCTAGGTCCCAATACATCACCATGTACAGATCTCCATAGATTTCACGGTAGCACTGCACTCCTGGAGAGACCCGACATTTCTGTCGCAGGGTGTCCAGATGGACACTGTTTTCGCCCAAAAATTAGTCCTGACAGGCACATCTCTCTCGGGTTGGGGTGCGACCCACGAGGTGCTGAACGGGGTGTGGGGACCCCATCTCCGTTCCACTCACATAAACTGCCTGGAACTCCTTGCAGTGTCCCTAGCATTAAAGTCGTTTCTCCCATTTATGGAGGGTCGTCATGTTCTAGTCAGAACAGACAGAAACCACGGTTGTGGCTTACATAAACAGACAAGGGGGACTGCGATCCCCTCACTTACACACACTGGTACACAGACTGATTATGTGGAGCAGTGTGCATCTCCAGTCAACGAGAGCTACTCATGAACCAGTAGTGCTGAATTTGAGGGCATGTTTACTCTCCTGGGGGAACCCTCTATATGGGGAGTGGAAGCTCCACCCAGAGTTGGCCAATCAGGTTTGGATTCGCTTCGGCATTCCAGCAGTGGATCTTTATGCATTGAGGGAGAATACACTGTGTCCCCTGTTATTTTCCCTGAGGGGTCGGGATGCACCGATCAGGATGGACGCGTTGGCATATGAGTGACCATGTGACCTCCTGTATTCATTCCCCCTACTGGCCCTGATCGCTCTCTCTGTTTCTCATACTAATAGTGCCACATTGGCCAGAAAGACACTGTCTGGCGGAGATCACTCAACTACTATGCGGTCAACTGTGGCACCTCCCGCTGCATTGGGACCTACTGTGCCAGGAGCGCAGGGAGATTTTCCAACCTCCCCCGGAACGGTTGGCACTCTGGGCATGGCCCATGAACGGTTTCATTTGAACACTGCCGGGCTTCCCCAAAATCACATTTAGACTGTTGAGTGCTAGAGCCTCATCCACCAGGTCCCTTTATGATTTGTAAATGGCATGTGTTTGAGGAATGGCGCACCAATTAACAGGCCGTGTCGTTCCAGTGCTCTGTCCCGGTAATCCTGTTGTTTACACAGGAATTATTAGACAAAGGAAAGGCCTTTTCTGCTATTAAGGTATATCTGGCAGCTATTTCGGCTTGTCGTGTTGGTTTTGGGAGCACAACAGTAGGTCAACACCCGTTTTGCCCGTTTGATGAACGGTGCGCGTCGTTTGAGTCCAGGGTCCAAACAGCTTGCCCTGTCATGGGACTTATCAGTTGTTTTGGATGCTCTATGCCAACAGCCTTTTAAACCCTCGGATCAGGTGGAGGTTAAGATGCTTTCATTTACGGCAGCACTGTTACTAGCGTTGGCCTCTGCCAAGCGTGCAAGCGACATTCACACGCTCTCAGTGCACTCGTCAATGTGCACAGTTTGCTCCTGGTAACGATAGGGTATCATTGCGGCCAAATCCCGCCTTTATCCCTACGGTTACTAACCCATCTTAGACGTGTCTTCCCCTTGAGCTGACAGCTTTTCATCCCACAGCCAGAACAAATGGTTGCATATGTTCGTGCTCTGTGCATCTACATGGACAGGACTAAGTGGTTTAGAAACTGTGATCAGTTGTTCATTTCCTGCTCGAAACCTTACATGGGTAGAGCACTCCATAAACAATGCCTCTCCCACTGGATAGTGGGGGCTATCGCTTTGGTAAAGGTATTGTCTCCTGCTGGCCTACTGGCTCATTCCACTAGAGAAATGGCTGCGCCCTGGGCTTTATTTAAGGGCATATTTATCCAAGATATTTGGGCAGCAGCGAGTTGGGCTTCATCTCATACGTTTGCAAAGTTTTATAGGCTCCATGTCACTGCACCAACACTGGCGCATACTGTTTTAGGTGTAGGATCTTCTGAGGGCCAGGGCCCATTTTGTGTGATGAGTCACACAGGGCAGTCGGTCGTCAGGATAAGCTTGTCTGGCAATACAGGAGTTCGTATATACCATAAGTGAAATACCGAAATGAATACTTGAACGAGAACTTTAGGTTCCAACTGTAACCCCGGTTTTCTGACAGTATGAGTGAGGGATTTCACCAGACCACCCTCCTTGCAGGAGAGAGGAAGAGGTGTTGCTTATATTGAATGACTCCTCGATGCAACGTTGGACCTTTTTATAAAGGCAACACCGACAACACACGTCTCGACGTCCAGCCAATCATGGCTGGCGTAGTGTATTAAAGGCTTCTCACAAATACACTGGGGGCGTATCCCATAAGTATACTATCATACTACACTATATACAAAATCAAGTGGATTTGGCTATTTCAGCCACACCTGTTGCTGACAGGTGTATAAAATCGAGCAGACAGCCATGCAATATTTTGTTGTTGCGTGGCCTAATGAACACAACCCTGGTGTGTGTTCTGTGTTGCGTGTTAGTGTGTGTGTGTGTGTGTGTGTGTGTGTGTGTGTGTGTGTGTGTGTGTGTGTGTTTTGCACTGGCTAATATGGAATATGTGTGTGTTTCAGAGGTGTCCAACCTGCTGGTAGTAACTAAGGAACGAGTGCTGGTCCCCCAGACACCCCTGCAGGAGAGCCAACTCAGCTTCCACAGGATCCTCAAGGAAGAGATCTTACAGGTACAGTACCACACACCGTAACAGGCACGTGCACAGATAGGGGTCTTCCTGTGCCCAAGCACCTGCCCATTTACCCTCCTACTTGCCAAGTGCCCTTTTGGGTGATGAGTGAGGTATTTCACCAGACCATCATATATATATATATATATATATATATATATATATATATATATATATATATATTTTTTTTTTGTGTGTAGTAGCCCTAATACATTATCACAGCATATTGGCTATATGCCTGGCCTACCAATATTGTTATTCTCAGACCATATTTCATTTCATAATTCGAGCTTTGATAACAAAATATATCTGTGGGCGTATCACTTGCGAGGCACAGCTGAGCATAAATGTAAATAATTTTACTGCACTGATGTTACCTGCATCTGATGGTCAGTCTCAGCGGAGGGAGGCAGAGAGCAGCAGAGGGTCTAGCTCTCACGGTCCCTGCTCTCTCCTTTCCTCCTGTGAGACTGACCAGAGAGGGGACATTGTCCTCCACCTGATGCCGAAACTCAATTCAAACTGCATCCCCCTCAGGCACAAATTCATGTTGTTCCTATGACGAGAGAAGTTAAATATTCCTTAATATTAAAATAGACACGATGAGCTGCTAATATTAAAATGCAGGCCTATCGATACACTTGGCTACTCATTCATTCCAGCTGCAGCGCGAGTGGAAGTAGGGAGCGCGTTTTATGTTTTGTAAAAGGGCTGAAATAAAAACTTAGAAATGAACTCGCTCATAAAAACAGCAGCTCTTTGCTGTATTCTTTCAAAGTTTCTCTCTTGGTCATAGTTTTAAAAGTTTGATAAAATCACAGGTAGGCTAGTCTCAAACATTTGCTGTGGGGTCGTGAGAGCTGTAGGCACGGTGATATGAGCTATCCGACTGGCCAGCGCAGTAGGCGCTCTTGATTTAGCCACAGTTCTCCTGGTAGGCGGTGTTTGTCCCTTCAGACAAATGAAATGGTTCAAAATGGGAACACTTGGCCTACACGGCGTGCAGGGCTTCTGAATCAAGTGCACCTACCGCCAACAGCGCAAGACAAATTAAACAATTCAATGAGATGGCAAACCTTTACGGTTGGCTTTTCTACAGAAATGTTTGGTGATCAACTAGGAATGCCTTAAATATCGGCCAGTCGACCGTGATCGACCTGTTGGTGACCACTGGTCTAGACTCTAGCTAACTACCGCATACAACAAAGATCCACATGCCACTAGCCAGCCAGCCACATATCATGAGTTAGAAGATTGTGAATATTATTCTATGAAGTTATTATTTAAGGGCATTGAAGATAATGTTTGCATGTTTGACACCCCCACTCCACACATCTAGTACATACCCTATCAGTCACATCCAGTACATACCCTATCAGTCACATCCAGTACACACCCCCATCAGTCACATCCAGTACACACCACTATCAGTCACATCCAGTACATACCCCTAGCAGTCACATCCAGTACATACCCCTATCAGTCACATCCAGTACACACCACTATCAGTCACATCCAGTACACACCCCCATCAGTCACATCTAGTACACACCCCCATCAGTCACATCCAGTACACACCCCTATCAGTCACATCCAGTACATACCCCTATCAGTCACATCCAGTACATACCCCTATCAGTCACATCCAGTACATACCCCTATCAGTCACATCCAGTACATACAGTGCCTTGCGAAAGTATTCGGCCCCCTTGAACTTTGCGACCTTTTGCCACATTTCAGGATTCAAACATAAAGATATAAAACTGTATTTTTTTGTGAAGAATCAACAACAAGTGGGACACAATCATGAAGTGGAACGACATTTATTGGATATTTCAAACTTTTTTAACAAATCAAAAACTGAAAAATTGGGCGTGCAAAATTATTCAACCCCCTTAAGTTAATACTTTGTAGCGCCACCTTTTGCTGCGATTACAGCTGTAAGTCGCTTGGGGTATGTCTCTATCAGTTTTGCACATCGAGAGACTGAAATTGTTTCCCATTCCTCCTTGCAAAACAGCTCGAGCTCAGTGAGGTTGGATGGAGAGCATTTGTGAACAGCAGTTTTCAGTTCTTTCCACAGATTCTCGATTGGATTCAGGTCTGGACTTTGACTTGGCCATTCTAACACCTGGATATGTTTATTTTTGAACCATTCCATTGTAGATTTTGCTTTATGTTTTGGATCATTGTCTTGTTGGAAGACAAATCTCCGTCCCAGTCTCAGGTCTTTTGCAGACTCCATCAGGTTTTCTTCCAGAATGGTCCTGTATTTGGCTCCATCCATCTTCCCATCAATTTGAACCATCTTCCCTGTCCCTGCTGAAGACAATTAGGCCCAAACCATGATGCTGCCACCACCATGTTTGACAGTGGGGATGGTGTGTTCAGCTGTGTTGCTTTTACGCCAAACATAACGTTTTGCATTGTTGCCAAAAAGTTCAATTTTGGTTTCATCTGACCAGAGCACCTTCTTCCACATGTTTGGTGTGTCTCCCAGGTGGCTTGTGGCAAACTTTAAACGACACTTTTTATGGATATCTTTAAGAAATGGCTTTCTTCTTGACACTCTTCCATAAAGGCCAGATTTGTGCAATATACGACTGATTGTTGTCCTATGGACAGAGTCTCCCACCTCAGCTGTAGATCTCTGCAGTTCATCCAGAGTGATCATGGGCCTCTTGGCTGCATCTCTGATCAGTCTTCTCCTTGTATGAGCTGAAAGTTTAGAGGGACGGCCAGGTCTTGGTAGATTTGCAGTGGTCTGATACTCCTTCCATTTCAATATTATCGCTTGCACAGTGCTCCTTGGGATGTTTAAAGCTTGGGAAATCTTTTTGTATCCAAATCCGGCTTTAAACTTCTTCACAACAGTATCTCGGACCTGCCTGGTGTGTTCCTTGTTCTTCATGATGCTCTCTGCGCTTTTAACGGACCTCTGAGACTATCACAGTGCAGGTGCATTTATACAGAGACTTGATTACACACAGGTGGATTGTATTTATCATCATTAGTCATTTAGGTCAACATTGGATCATTCAGAGATCCTCACTGAACTTCTGGAGAGAGTTTGCTGCACTGAAAGTAAAGGGGCTGAATAATTTTGCACGCCCAATTTTTCAGTTTTTGATTTGTTAAAAAAGTTTGAAATATCCAATAAATGTCGTTCCACTTTATGATTGTGTCCCACTTGTTGTTGATTCTTCACAAAAAATACAGTTTTATATCTTTATGTTTGAAGCCTGAAATGTGGCAAAAGGTCGCAAAGTTCAAGGGGGCCGAATACTTTCGCAAGGCACTGTACCCCTATCAGTCACATCCAGTACATACCCCTATCAGTCACATCCAGTACACACCACTATCAGTCACATCCAGTACACACCACTATCAGTCACATCCAGTACACACCCCTATCAGTCACATCCAGTACATCGGCTGAAAGAGACTTTGTCAATCTTTTATTTTTCTTGCCACTTAAGTCCTTCAGTGTTTTCTTACTGGTGTCAGTCACCAGTGTGTGTTTATCTCGTGAGTGTGTCTTGACTAACTCACTCTCCTCTCTCCCTCTCTCCTGCCTCTCAGGGAGAGCACCTGGGGCTGGGTACCCGGACGAACATCTATGCTGGAGTACTGAAGGTGAAGAGTGCGGAGGATGAGGATGCTGGATACTCTTCCTCTCAGGATGTCAAAGTAGTGCTGAAGGTGCTGGGGTCCGGACACAGGGACATCTCTCTGGTAAGACACACACACTGTTTCCATCCTGTGATAACTTTAGGGACTCCCACTAGAAGAGTAACTTCTGAGAGTATGTGAGTGATGTTCTGTGGCAATATTCTGCCACATTAGCTGACTGACTCTCTCCTCTCTCTCTCATCTCCATTTCTCCTGCTCTCTTTGTCTCCGGCTCTCTCTTTTTCTCTCTCTCACCTCCATCTCTCCCGCTCTCTTTTTCTCCCGCTCTCCCTTTTTCTCCCTCTCTCCCCAGGCCTTCTTTGAGACAGCCAGTATGATGCGGCAGGTCTCCCATAAGCACATCGCCCTGCTCTATGGAGTCTGTGTACGCCACCTGGAGAGTGAGTACACACACAAACACACACCTTACGCTGCCATGGTAACCTGCATGACACATCTAAACCTTAAACTCACTTCTTAATCCATCCTTCTGTTACTGTAAGAAGTGGTAATACAGGACCTACACTGTTAGTGGATGTGATAGGACTTGCCATTATTTACAAATACCGAATTGGGCATTTTTATACATGACCCTAAGCATGATGGAATGTTAGTTGCTCAATTAACTCAGGAACTACACCTGTGTGGAAGCACCTGCTTTCAATGTACTTTCAATATCCCTCATTTACTTGAGCGTTCCCTTGTCTTTTGTTACTTATAGGTGTCACTGTACTGTTTCCCAAAACACAAGACAAACCAGTCTTTCTGTTGTGGTGGCCAGCGGGCAGAATATTCCCCGAGTGCGTGTGTGTGTGTGTGTGTGTGTGTGTGTGTGTGTGTGTGTGTGTGTGTGTGTGTGTGTGTGTGTGTGTGTGTGTGTATTGACTGTCCCTCTCTCTCCCCCAGATATCATGGTGGAGGAGTTTGTTCAGTTCGGTCCGTTGGATCTGCTCATGCGAAGACAACACAGTCCTCTCGGTACACCATGGAAGTTCCAGGTGGCCAAACAACTGGCTAGTGCTCTCAGCTACCTGGTAAGACACACACCAAAGACTTCAATCACCCAAAGCCGTAGAGTGGACCATCTGCGTTGACCTTATCTTGCACTGACTCTATGTACACTCACAAGACTATACCCACTCACTTACACACACACACACTACACACACACACATACTTTCACACTCATCATATGGTGCTGCTACAATGTTCTTTATTGTACTCTTATTATTATCTATCCTGATGCCTAGTCGCTTTCTCCATACCTAGATGTACATGTCTACCTCAAATACCTTGTACTCCTCCACATTGATCTGGTACTGGCACTCCCTGTATGTACCCTGTCTATGTTATTCCTCTTGGGATATAAAAAAAAAAAACTCTGCATCGTTGGTAAAGTCTCATAAGGAAGCATTTCACGGTAAACTCTACTACACCTGTTGTATTCAGCGCATGTGACAAATACAATTAGATTTGATGTGACTCTCTCTCGTGTGTGTGTGTGCGTGCGTGCATGCAGGAGGATAAGAAGCTGGTGCATGGCTTTGTGTGTACCAAGAACATCCTGCTGGCCAGAGATGGAGTGGACAGTGAGGGAGGACCCTTCATCAAGCTCAGCGACCCCGGCATACCCATCACTGTGTTGACCAGAGAGGGTACGACTTCACTGAATCATTTCTGTGTGGCAAGTTATGCACAATGTGTGCCAGACAACCACCATATTCAATGACCGTTTTTGTTGTCATCCAGAGCAACTCATCTTGTTTTGCTGTAGGGATCCACGTTGAGCTCTGACAGGACAAGGGCCCAGTGTGAGATCATATAAATATGAAGCCTCCGTTGTAACAGTATATTGAGTTCCGAAGGGTTTGTGACCCAGGAGAATGTCTTCACAGTCATATAATATATGCTGTTTCAGCACACGCTTTTATCCAAAGCGACTTAACAGTCATATGTGCATGCATTTTACGTATGGGTGGTCCGCGGGATCGAACCCACGACCCTGGCGTTGCAAACGCCGTGCCCGACCAGCTGAGCTACAAAAGACCACCCGTGTTAGTGAGGTTTTGTCGGGGAATTGTTGTCTTCAGGAAGGATACTGTACGAGGACACTTCTCACATTCCATATTTCCCTCCGACGGCATCATGTTTCTGTTCGGCAACCATTTACGGTGTCTGTGGCTGAGTGAAGACGGTTAAACAGACCGGAGGAGTTAATGACTGGACTGGATGTCTCCGTGTGAAAGTCCACTGGGACATTTGAATCTGACAAATGAGAAGACGCTTTCATCCCAATCTCTATTTCCCCTCTCCGCACCGCTTTCTGTCCTTCTCCCCACCCACTCTCCTTTTCCCACTCTCTCCCCTTATTCTCTGTAATTCCTCCTGGACTCTCTCCTTTTCCCGCCCCTTCCCTCCATCACCCCCCCCTTCGGTTTATGTACTGTGTTACTGGCATGGCAGGGCTGTGGATTCCTGTCAGTTGGGAGTGAATTGACTCCAGGCCAGAGAGAGGCTGGGTGGCCTGGGTCACATGACGGGGAAGGCAGAGCCCACTACACAAGGAGAGAGAGAGAGAGAAGGGAGAGAGAGACAGAGAGTGCAACATGGAAAAGTAATACAGTAAATGTATCAGAGAGGGAAGACAGGACGACAAACATATTAACACTGACAAAACCTCTCCAACAGTTTGTTGTGTGTGTTCAGTACAATAGAGTGTGTTTTTACACCGAATGTGAATGTGTTCGTACAGTGAGCGGCGGGTAGGAGCGTTGGGCCAGTAACCGAAAGTTTGCTGGATCGAATCCCCTAGCCAACAAGGTATAAATCTGCCCTTGAGCAAGGCAGTTAAACGCCCAACAACAACTGCTGCCCGGGCACTGATGACGTGGATGTTGATGTTTAAGGCAGCCCCCCCCCTCACCTCTCTGATTCAGAGGGGTTGGGTTAAATGCGGGAGACACGTTTCAGTCGAATGCATTCCCCTCTCCCCGTATAGTGTACACAAACACATACCGTGTGCCTAAGGCTGTGTTTGTGCCACCCTGCAGAGTGTGTGGACCGGATCCCATGGATCGCTCCAGAGTGTGTGAAGGACTCTACCAACCTGAGTGTAGCGGCCGATAAGTGGGGCTTCGGCACAACACTCTGGGAGATCTGCTATGATGGAGAAGTGCCCCTCAAAGACAAGAAACTCACTGAGGTACACGCCTGCACACACACACACACACACACACACACACACCTTGATCCACTTGTAAGATACTACCAATACATATCTGTAACAAATGTATTGCAACCCAGAGTAATACACCGTGCTTGACTTGGACTGAAATAAGTGCCAGTGCTCATTTTGGGTACCGGTGCTGTTTATATTTCAGTGCAGGAGCTCCACAATACTTATGATCTAATATTCTATAAGAGGAACAGGAACTCAAGCAGTAGAACCTTTTTTTTTAGGGGGCGGTACTCAGTTCCTGCCCAGGACAAGCACGGATAATACATGCCCTCATGCTTGCTCTGCCTTGATAACTAATGAGGTTTCTCTCTCTCCCCCCGTGAGTAGAAGGAGAGGTTCTATGCAGCGGAGTGCCAGTTGGCTACCCCAGACTGCAAAGAGCTGGCTGAACTGATGACTCACTGCATGACCTACGACCCCCACAAACGCCCCTTCTTCAGGGCCATTGTCAGAGACATAGACACGCTGGAGGAGCAGAGTACGTGTTTCTGTGTGTGCTTGTTAGTGTTGTCACGATACCAGTATTGCGATACTAGGAAGTAAGGAAGGAGAGGAAACAAAACAGGAAGCAGACTTAATTTATTGAGGAAAACAGCCCTACTGTTGATAACAAACAGAATAATGTTGTCATCCAGAGTCACATTTATTTATTTTCTGACATAAAGTAGGTCTATCAAGGACCATAGAGTTTAGTCTTTCATTTTTTTTGCCAAGGAAATCGTGTTACTGGTGTGTGTGTATGTGTACGTCTGTGTGTGACACGTGGGAGGAGCTGTGTGTGTTTGTGTGCATACGTATCTGTACGAAGGCTCTTTGAATGTATGCAGTAAGTCATGTGTCATCATTCCCCTGCTACTCTTCCTGTGGCTGCAGCTTTCGCAACCGCTAACACGGCTCCTAATAAAATACTAAATACAGCAGCCGTTCCCAATCGCTAGCTAGAGAGAGAGCTTGCAAGAGTGTGTGTGTGTATGAGTGTTGTGTGCGAGTGAACCCAGGAAACTACATCTCCCCCTAAACTGGACCCCTTGGATATGCATATTGCCCTTAATACTCCCACACTGTGGCCAGAATGAGGTACTGCAGTCATGTCGCAGATCCACATCCATCATACTGGTGTGCTGTAGCTTCGCTGAATAAACCCACTCACTGTACAAGTTGTCGGTGGTAACAGTGTGTGTGTCCCTCCACCAGACCCCTCTATCAAGCCGGCGCCCACTCAGGAGGTCGACCCCACTCTGTTCCAGAAGAGGTTCCTCAAGAGGATCCGCGATTTGGGGGAGGTAAACGCACGTTTCTGTGTTTTTCAATGCGGCAGAGAATGAGTGTGTGTGTATGCAGTTACCGCTAGGCGTGTCACGGTGTGTGTTCCTGAGTCTCTTTAGGCTGACGTGGATGGTGTATAACGGGAACGTGGGTATGTAACTGGCTGTCTGCGTGCGTAGGGTCACTTTGGCAAGGTGGAGCTGTGTCGGTACGACCCCAGAGGGGACCGGACAGGGGAGCTGGTAGCAGTGAAGAGTCTCAAACCAGAGAACAGGGAGGAGCAGAGCAACAACCTTTGGAGTGAGATAGGAATCCTTAAAGAACTCTACCACGAGAACATCGTCAAGTACAAGGGCATCTGCCAGGAGGAGGGTGAGCGAGAGGAACGCATACCCCTGCCACACGCGCACGGACGTAGACACGCACGCAGGCACGTACACTAGCATCACCTGTGCTGAGTCCGCTCAAACCTCTTTATCTGTGTATGTGTAGGAGGCAGAGCCATCAAGTTGATCATGGAGTACCTGCCTGCTGGCAGTCTGAAGGAGTACCTGCCCCATAACAGAGGACAGACCAGCCTGAAGACCCTGCTTAGCTATGCTGTCCAGATATGTCAGGTACTGCAACTGTCTAAACCCTAATCCTAGCTTCGTGTCCAACCCTAACCCTAGCTTCATGTCCACATCCCGGTTCAACCCCTACCCTAGCTTCATGTCCAACCCTAACCCTAGGTTCATGTCCAACCCTAACCCTAGCTTCATGTCCAACCCTAACCCTAGCTTCATGTCCAACCCTATCCCTAGCTTCATGTCCAACCCTAACCCTAGGTTCATGTCCAACCCTAACCCTAGCTTCGTGTCCAACCCTAACCCTAGCTTCGTATCCACATCCTGGTTCAACCATAACCCTAGCTTCGTGTCCACATCCCGGTTCAACCCTAACCCTAGCTTCGTGTCCACATCCCGGTTCAACCCTAACCCTAGCTTCATGTCCACATCCCGGTTCAACCCTAACCCTAGCTTCGTGTCCACATCCCGGTTCAACCCTAACCCTAGCTTCGTGTCCACATCCCGGTTCAACCCTAACCCTAGCTTCGTGTCCACATCCCGGTTCAACCCTAACCCTAGCTTCGTGTCCACATCCCGGTTCAACCCTAACCCTAGCTTCGTGTCCACATCCCGGTTCAACCCTAACCCTAGCTTCGTGTCCACATCCCGGTTCAACCCTAACCCTAGCTTCGTGTCCACATCCTGGTTCAACCCTAACCCTAGCTTCGTGTCCACATCCTGGTTCAACCCAAACCCTAGCTTCGTGCACTAACCCTGACCCTAGCTTCGTGTCCACATCCCGGTTCAACCCTAACCCTTGCTTTCTTTCCAGCCCTAACCCTAGCTTCGTGTCCACATCCCGGTTCAACCCTAACCCTAGCTTCGTGTCCAACCCTAACCCTAGCTTCATGTCCAACCCTAACCCTAGCTTCGTGTCCACATCCCGGTTCAACCCTAACCCTAGCTTCGTGTCCAACCCTAACCCTAGCTTCGTGTCCAACCCTAACCCTAGCTTCGTGTCCACATCCCGGTTCAACCCTAACCCTAGCTTCGTGTACACATCCCGGTTCAACCCTAACCCTAGCTTCGTGTCCACATCCCGGTTCAACCCTAACCCTAGCTTCGTGTCCACATCCTGGTTCAACCCAAACCCTAGCTTCGTGTCCACATCCCGGTTCAACCCTAACCCTAGCTTCGTGTCCACATCCCGGTTCAACCCTAACCCTAGCTTCGTGTCCACATCCCGGTTCAACCCTAACCCTGACCCTTAGCCCTGGTTATGGGAACATTATTTTTATTTTATTGATAGTTAAATAATAGGATAAATTCCTCCCCTCTCTCCAGGGAATGGACTATCTGGGATCTCGGAATTACATCCACCGGGATCTGGCAGCCCGGAATGTTCTGGTGGAGAACGAGAGCACGGTGAAGATTGGAGACTTCGGCCTGACCAAGAGCATCAAGGGCAACGAGGGATATTACACAGTCAAAGATGACCTGGAAAGCCCTGTGTACTGGTGAGAGGACTGGACTACTGCGGACTACTGTTGTTTTATCCCACCTGGTGCAAGCGCTTCTGGTCCCATGTGTGTGGCTTTAACCCCCCCCCGAGAGTTGATTGACGCATCTGTGCGCCAATCAAAGTATCATAATCAAAACAATCCCTATCAAAATCTGTCCGGTTTAAGCCAGAGAGATGTTTCCGCATCTGCGGTGAAAGTTGGCAGAGCTAGAGCGGTGTTTGTCAGACCGTGAGACATCCCGAAAGGCTTGTGTTCTCAAGAAAATGTCTGTAACGGTTTGACCTCCAAAATATTATGGAAAGGGGAGACTCTCACGAACACCATAGTGTTCTCCATTTTTCTCTACGAACCCCACAAGGGTCACGGGACTAAAAAAAAAGGGGTTAAATATGTGAAGAAAGAAATAACTATTCCCTCAGCTTTCTTATATGTCCTAAATACAGGACAAACACTTCAAAACTTTGTCGTTTATGAATGTGTAATTCAATGTTTTTCTCTGGGCTATAGTAGTAAAGACCAAATTCAATATTTTATTCAAAATTCAAAAATCAAATAGCTAAATGATCCTCATTATGACCATCTTAAAACAATTCCATATGTCAGTTCCTAAACACCCCCCCCACACCCCCCAATGGCTTTTAAGAATTAAAGAGAGAGCATGTTGGATTCCTGAGAGTTTGTGTCTTTGTGTAGATAGTGATTTACAGTGTGATGTATGTTGGCGTGTTCCCTCTGTCTTCCCATGTACCAGGTATGCCCCTGAGTGTTTGGTCCACTGTAAGTTCTACCTGGCCTCTGATGTCTGGTCCTTCGGTGTCACCATGTACGAGCTGCTCACCTACTGTGAGAACGCCATCAGCCCCATGCCGGTCAGTACACACACACGCACGCACGCAACCGCAACCGCAACCACACACACACACACACACACACACACACACACACACACACACACACACACACACACACACACACACACACACCCCCACCCCCCCCCCCCCCTCTAGGCCTGGCAGCACAGCCTTCCATCCCACTGATCAAGGCAGGTGGTGCCAGTCTATTCCCAGGGTGGCTAATGACTCACCAAGGGGCTCTGCCCACTCCTGCTAGCCTGTGCCATCACACACACACATCCTTCCAACTCCCTGATTGCTCAAGCTATACCAATATGTCTTCTCTAATCAACACCCTGTAGCCATGATCATTACATATCTATTAAGGCTTATTCCTACACTTTACCACACTGTTCAATTCACAGAAACTGGTTCACGGTTGATAGGTATTACCATCTTATATGCTTTAGTTGCCACTATTAAGAGAATGCTTTGAAACACGTTCTAGAATTGTAGATGGAATGCAGTGGTTTAGTTTGACTATTTTCTTCTGACTGCCTTTGTATCAACAACAATGCATCAACAATATAACTCTATAGGGCTCGGTAGGGGCCACGCCCCTCTTTTGGAAAACATTTCTGGGGTGAACCATTTAATTGAAAAGATTAGATTTTAAAAAACAGTGATGTATGAAAGAAAAGTCAAGGATACAAGACTGTGTACATACTGTACCAAAGTTAGGGGAGAAACAAACTACTCATCCCATGCAGCATTGCGGTCTGTATCTTCCAATCACAGAGCAGATATAAGCCATTGGAATCGTTCCCAAAGATGGTGGGTAAATATGGTTTACTCAGGCCGCTTACCACTGAAAAAAATTGGCAATGTTTCTGTCTGTGTAAGTGGCCGTTTCTCTTGCGTGAGCATGCTTTTCCTGCTTAAGCTTGTGTTTCCTCCATCATATCTGGCGCAAGAGGGAACAGCTACTTATTGTCCCCTCCCACTTGCCCTACCTGCCAGAAAAACACAGGTTGAAACATTCATAACCGATGGGCACGACATCAACATAGGAATTGTTTTTCAGTCTCGGGTGCACAGTAATATCGCTTTCACTAATATTTAAATATCACTATGGGTTACGAGGATTGTAAAATCCACTTCCGGAATCTCGTCAGAGCCCTCGGTCAGTCCTGTCTTCACTGGCTAGATGGGAGGAGTCATTTTGTTTCATCGTGTTTCCATGGCAACTCATCTCTTCTCCCCTTCCCCTTGTCCCACAGGTGTTCCTGAAAATGATTGGTCCTACTCGGGGCCAGATGACAGTGACGCGATTGGTCAAGGTGCTGGAGGAGGGGAAGAGGCTGCCCCGTCCTGATAGTTGTCCTGGAACGGTAAGATCTACCAGAGATATTAGCGAAAGGAGGAAATAAGAATCCCATTGGACAACGAATGGAGGAACGAATAACGTCTCACCCAGCAGACTGTCGACCAATCACGTTCACATTGTCATGCTGCGTCACGCGGATGCTAAGCTAATCGTCACGCAATCCCTTCTCAAAGTCAGGGTATGAGTCGAGAAAAGTGCCTATTTTCCTCCGAAGGTACATAATGTCACAATTCCATTACATATAGCATGTTAATTATCTCACCTCTCTGAAAATATTTGTAACGTTGTTCTTCTTGTTGATGAAACTCATGCTAATGTTGGGTTTTTGAACTAGCGCCCAATTCACTCCTTGTTCCAAAATTGCCCAGAATGCACCGCACGGCCCATTGGCGTAGCATGGGCAACGTACACAATGGGCGACAATATGATTGCAATGGAGTTTCCCATCTCCTCAAAAGTATCTCTGGATCTACCTACTTATCTACCTTTGGAAGGTATTCAGACCCCTCAACTTTTTTCACGTTGTTAGCTTACAGCTTTATTTTAACATTTATTAAATAGTTTTTTCCCCATAACGACAACGGAAAAGCAGGTTTTTAGAAATGTTTGCTAATTTACAAAAACAAACAAACGGAAATATCACAGTTACGTAGGTATTCAGACCCTTTACTCAGTACTTTGTTGAAGAACCTTTAGCAGCGATTACAGCCTTGAGTCTTCTTGGGTATGACGCTACAAGCTTGGCACACCTGTATTTGGGGAGTTTCTCCCATTCTTCTCTGCAGATCCTCTCAATCTCTGTCAGGTTAGATGGGGAGAGTTGCTGCACAACTATTTTCAGGTCTCTCCAGAGATGTTCGATCGGGATCAAGTCCGGGCTCTGGCTGGGCCACTCAAGGACATTCAGAGACTTGTCCCGAAGCCACTCCTGCGTTGTCTTGGCTGTGTGCTTATGGTTGTTGACCTGTTGGAATGTGAACCTTCGCTCCAGTCGGAGATCCTGAGCGCTCTGGAGCAGGTTTTCATCAAGGATCTCTCTGTACTTCAGATCAAAAATTGAATTTGTCACATGTGCCGAATAGAACAGTGAAATGCTTACTTATAAGCCCTTAACAAAATGCGGTTTTCAGAAAAATACCCTCACAAAAATAAATAAAAGTAACAAATGATTAAAGAGCAGCAGTAAAATAAAAATAGTGAGGCTATGTACAAGGGGTACCGGTAGAGTTAATATGCGGGGGCAGCGGTTGGTCGAGGTAATATGTACAGTTAAAGTCGGAAATGTACATACACTTAGGTCTTCCAAATGGACAATGACCCCAAGCATACTGCCAAAGCATACTGCCAAACCCTCTGTAATGCCTTGCGGTCGGAGGCCGAGCAGTTGCCATACCAAACAGTGATGCAACCAGTCAGGATGCTCTCGATGGTGCAGCTGTAGAACCTTTTGAGGATCTGAGGACCCATGCAAAGTCTTTTCAGTCTCCTGAAGGGGAAAAAGTTTTGCTCCGTTCATCTTTGCCTTGACTCCCAGTCCCTGCCGCTGAAAAGATCCTCACAGCATGATGCTGCCGCCATTATGCTTCACCGTAGGGATGGTTCCAGGTTTCCTCCAGACGTGACGCTTGGCATTCAGGCCAAAGAGTTCAATCTTGGTTTCATCAGACCAGAGAATCTTGTTTCTCATGGTCTGAGAGTCTTTAGGTGCCTTTTGGCAAACTCCAAGCAGGCCGTCATGTGTCTTTTACTGAGGAGTGGCTTCCGTCTTACCACTCTACCATAAAGGCCTGATTGGTGGAGTGCTGCAGAGATGGGAGAACCTTCCAGAAGGACAACCATCTCCACAGAGGAACTCTGGAGCTCTGTCAGAGTGACCATCGGGTTCTTGGTCACCTCACTGACTAAAGCCCTTCTCCTCCGATTGCTCAGTTTGGCCGGGCGGACAACTCTAGGAAGGGTCTTAGTGGTTCCAAGCTTCTTCCATTTAAGAATGATGGAGGCCACTGTGTTTATGCGGACCTTCAATGCTGCAGAAATGTTTTGGTACCCTTCCCCAGATCGGTGCCCCGACACAATCCTGTCTCTGAGCTCTATGAACAATTCCTTTGGCTTCATAGCTTGGTTATTGCTCTGACATGCACTGTCAACTGTGGGACCTTATATAGACAGTTGTGTGCCTTTCCAAATCATGTCCAGTCAATTGAATTTACCACAGCTGAACTCCAATCAAGTTGTAGAAACATCTTGAGGATGATCAATGGAAACAGGATGCACCTGCACTCAATTTTGAATCTCAAAGCAAAGGGTCTGAATACTTATGTAAATATGGTATGTTTTTTCTGTTTAATATATTTGCAAAAATGTCTAAACACCTGTTTTCACTTCGTCATTATGGGGTATTGTGTGCAGGTTGCTGAGTTTCCTTTTTGTTTATTTAATCAATTTTAGAGTAAGCCTGTAACGTAACAAAATGTTGGAAAAAAATCTATGGGTCTGAATACTTTCCGAAGGCACTGTGGCTACCTACCGGCGTTTAGTCACCCCACCACTCACAATATGCGCTCTCTTCTCAATATGTCACTCAATTTTCCATCCTCAAGATAATTTATTTCAGTAATTCATGGAGCTAGAAAAGTGCTGTTTGTCAATAAAAACTGTAGTTCTTTTTTCTTTACATTGTTATCGTAAGACTAAGGGCTGAAGCGTTACAGATTGTACAATTTACATTTTAAGTTCATTTCCTATTGAGCTGACATGTGTCACGTTTACTGTGAATGCAGTCTCCCCTAACGTGGGAACGTTGCCTTTAAATTTCAATCACGCTGTAACGCTGAACTTCCGCCATACGGATGGAATAGAGCCCGAGAGGAATTCGGCAATACTAGAAATTGCATGACTAGAAATCTTTGTGTGTAATCTGACTGTGTGTGTGTGTGTGTGTGGGTGTTGAAAGTGTACGAGCTGATGTTAGAGTAGATGTTAGAGTAATAATGATTATTTTCTCTGTGTTTTTGCAGGTGTATGAGCTGATGAGGAAGTGCTGGGAGAACACCCCCGCGATGAGGATCACTTTCAAGAGTCTCATTGACGAGTTCACCCGCATGCTCACCAACAACAGCGTGTAAAACATGGCAGCCACCGACACGCCTTACCTATCACACAGACAATCTCAGGAGTAAAGAGTGAAAGGTCAAGGGTCACAGACCATGGTGACCTGGACTAAAAACCCACATGTATCGGAATCAGTGCTACAAGACACTATTTCACACTGTCGCTGACTTCCTCTATATTTTAACTTTTTGTTTTTTAAGATGCTCTACTATAGATCACATATATATATATATAGAATGAAACACATCCCAACACGTAGCTTTGACCCCTCACTGTATGTGACACTGACCCTAGTCACATTGACAGATGAATGAGCCCACTAGCCAACCACTGAGCTGTCCGTCGGCTGATATGCCACCTGGGAGCTACCGCAGTGTGACCTTTCCCCTTTTTATTAGAGCACATCAGCTCCGCCTTTTTCATATTGCTACATGCAGTATGTACTCTGTGTGTGGACTTGTATCATAATCATTAAACCCAGAGGGAGAGGGGTCCTTAGTTGGACCTGTGTAAGATAGACATTTTCTCTGTGAAGGACCATGGTATATGTGAGCTCCTTTGTGAGGGATTGCTGCGGCCACTGTGAAGATGACACTGTGAAAAAGCCAACCACATGTATTTAAGTGACCAGGATTCTGACATTCACACCCTGCCCCATCGGACCAGGGACTGCATGGATCCAAGCCACCTCTCTGGGAGTGGTGAAAGATGAGTGGGATACAGTATACTGTAGCAGTGGGTTGGATTGCATTAGGGAGAATGGATGGGTGATGACAGTATCAGTCAAGCCCAGACAGCTGCACCTCCCCTTTTTAAGACTGAACCTGTTGCAGCTCCTCTTTAAAACGCAGAACCCTGGATGGAATACTGTAGAACCACCTCGGAACTAGAACCAGCCGAATAACTTTCTCTCTGGTGTTTCTTTCATCATGCGATGTTCCACGTTCTGTTGTCAACGCTCGTGCACGTAACGCTTGTGGTGGGGTCAGCATGAAAGAAGAGACTATAAACAATCTGATTTGAGACCAGTTAACAGGTAAAACCACAGAAATAGAATTAGTGGAACATGTTATACCTGTGAGGGGACACTTGAGGGCAGTATAGTGTTACATATTTTAATCCCAAACTTTTCTGTACTCTGCTCAGATTTCTAAACAGCTTAAGTATAGCCATAATGTGTATGTCAGATATTGCATGTCTTTTATTGAAATTATTATTTTTTTAATTCTACAGAATGACAGATTGTGTGTGTGGGTGTGTGGATGGAAGGACAGAAGGAAGGAGACAAAAGAGAAACATGCTGACTGCACCGGGCACGCGCATGTGTGTGTACCATCGCGCGCATTGTTGATTTTTGTCCAGCCGCAGGTTGAAATATCAAAACGAACTCTGAACCACCTATATTAATTTAGGGACAGGTCGAAACACATGAACATTTAGCTAGTTAGCTTGCTGGGATATAAAAATTAGGTTGTTATTTTACTGAAATGCACAAGGTCCTTTTTTTCCCCTGGATCTTTGTAGAATTTTGACCCATTTTGAGTCACACAAAATCGTGTGTTCTCTACTCTGACAATTAATCCACAGATAAAATGGGACATTTTGTTTGTTTCTGGTAATCTCTTCTCCAATCTGTCTTATTCTTCCTATTCATCTTCTGTGGACTTTATATGGCGGTTGGCAACCAACTTTAAGGTGCATTACCACCACCAACTGGACTGGAGTATGAACCTCAGTTCAGTTTTCAATCACCCATGTGGGTATACAGTGCATACGGACAGTATTCAGACCCCTCGACATTTTCCACATTTTGTTACATTACAGCCTCATTCTAAAATGGATTAAATCGTTTTTTCCCATCAATCCACACACACTACCCCATAATGACAAACAACAAAAAAAATTAGAAATTTTAGCAAAGTTATTAAAAATAAAAAGCTGTATTCACATTTACATAACTATTCAGACCCTTTCCTCAGTACTTTGTTGAAGCACCTTTGGCAGCGATTACAGCCTCGAGTCTTCTTGGGTATGACGCTACAAGCTTGGCACACCTGTATTTGTGGAGTATCTCCCATTCTTCTCTGCAGATCCTCTCAAGCTCTGTCAGGTTGTATGGGGAGTGTTGCTGCACAGCTATTTTCAAGTGTCTCCAGAGATGTTCGATGAGGTTCAAGTCCAGGCTCTGGCTGGGCCACTGAAGGACATTCAGAGACTTGTCCCGAAGCCACTCCTGTGTTGTCTTGGCTGCGTGCTTACGGGCATTGTCCTGTTGGGATGACCGCTCCAGAGCAATGTTTCATCAAGACTTGACACTTGGCATTCAGGCCAAAGAGTTCAATCTAGGTTTCATCAAACAAGATAATCTTGTTTCTCATGGTCTGAGAGTCTTTAGGTGGCTTTTGGCAAACTCCAAGCGGGCTGTCATGTGCCTTTTACTGAGGAGTGGCTTCCATCTGGCCACTCTACCATATAGGCCTGATTGGTGGAGTGCTGCAGAGATGGTTGTCCTTCTGGAATGTTTTCCCATCTCTACAGAGGAACTGGAGCTCCTTAAGAGTGACCATCAGGGTCTTGGTCACCTCCTTGACCAAGACCCTTCTCCCCCGATTGCTGTTTGGCCAGGCGGCCAGCTCTAAGAAGTATTGGTGGTTCCAAACTTCTTCCATTTATGAATGATGGAGGCCATTGTTTGGTACCCTTCCTCAGATCTGTGCCTTAACACAATCCTGTCTCGGAGCTCTATGGATAATTCCTTCGAGCTAATGGCTTGGTTTTTGCTCTGACATGCACTGTCAACTGTGGGACCTTATATAGACAGGTGTGTGTCTTTCAAAATCATGTCCAATTAATTGATTTTACCACAGGTGGAGTCCAAGTTGTAGAAACATCTCCAGGATGATCAATGGAAACAGGATGCACCTGAGCTCAATCTCAAGTCTCATGGCAAAGGGTCTGAATACTTATATTAATATAAGGTATGTTTTTTATGAATTTGCAAACATTTCTAAAAACTTGTTTTCACTTTGTCATTATAGGGTAGTGTGTGTAGATTGATGAGGAAAAACATGTATTTGATCCATTTTAGAATGAGGCTGTAACGTAACAACATTTTGAAAAAAGTAAAGGGGTTTGAATACTTTCCGAATGCACCGTATGCTTCTAAAAACCAATGAGAAGATGGGAGAGGCGGGACTTTCAGCGTGTCATGCGTCAAATAGAACCAAGTTCTATTTTAGTTTCTGGCTACGCAGACGCTTGTTGACTCGTGTGAGCAGTTTGGATTAAATGATTCTATTTATTTTGCAACGCTTGTGCACGTAACGCGAACTGTGTGGTCAGCATGAAAGAAGAGCCTATAAAAAGGTCTGATTAAAGACCAGTTAACAGGTAAAACCACAGAAATAGAAATTAGCGGAACATATATATTTCATGAAATGAATGTGACCCATCCAACATGGCCTACACCACTTACAGGTATATTTACAGTATGCAGACACAAACAGTAACACTCGTTACAATGGGAAAAGGTGGAAAATGTGATATTGATAAGAACGTTAAGATTTTTTTGCAAAAGGTTAAAAATATATATATATTGGGAAGAGGCAGCCGATGTTTTCGGCAATATGTGTAAAGCAGATGCTTTACTTTGAAACAATCAACAGGTTATTGAAATAGGGGTGAGTTCTATCCATTATATTTCTATGGTTTTAAACTAGGGACAGACCATGTGTGCTCTCAGATAGGGAGCCATGAGAGACATTTTGAGAGAATGAGAGAGACATTTTTTACTTTTTTCAGTCCATGTTTATTCCGGAATGTAAAAGACAATTATTTTATTTTTGAGAGAAAACAAATCTATTTTTCAGAGGAATAAGACAATAAATAAATGCACAATATAAATGAATAAAATCACCCCCCCCCCCCCCCCCAAAAAAAAAAAAAGAAAAATATGTTTGGTGTGTCAAATTCCTAAAGTCTGATGCAATATTAACTAGTGTTTCTTCTAGATTAAAGCAGTAAATATGCATGCTAAATTTCAATTGCTTCTATAAATAAGTTATTCACAGTAAAGCAATATCAATGTAGTTGTGATATAAAATATTGCAAAATCTACAGTAGAGATTTTAGGTCAGAAATAAATCCACATACTTTCAAAAGAAAACCGTACAAAGCAAAAAGCACACCCAATCTATGTCTACAGCTTTGTAAATGTTCTGTTCAGTCTTAAAATACTTCAGTATTGCAAAGCTTTGTGGTCACACACACAGTTCATATGGTTCAGTACCCTAGGTGCAGGCTCACCCAGTGTAGTACCAACACTTGCGTCACCGCTATGCACCGTGCCTACAGACAGGCCAACTAAACTGTTTCTCCTACAACACTGACTGAGTAGTTATGGGGTAAAGAATCTTGTTTACAATCAATATAACGATACGCCTGGTTGGCAACATGCAGAGATAGGCACAACAGATATATATATATATATGGGAGACTCCATAACTGCAACCCCTGGTCAGGTCTCTAGTTCTAGCAAAGCTAAACGCACTCAAGACGAGAGATGCTCAGTTCTGGCCCTTGAGGCCAGTTACACTGCTGATTATTAATTTCCCCCCTCTTTTCAACTGGCACATCATACAGTGTATATGCAAGACTATAGGGAATACTTCCTAAAGGAGACAGACATGTCCTGCAGAGGTAACTGTGCTGTGATTATCAGCCCTATTATTAAATGGTAACAGACCTGTCCTGAAGCCTACCGTAGGAGCCCTCAGCTCAATTCTGGACACACACACACACACACACACACAGCCAACACCCATCAGCCAGAGACCGACCAGAGAGAAAGAGAGGAATTCAAATGGAACGACAGTGCCAATAAACGCTGGCTGTGCTCGCAGCAGGAGCTGTTTTTCCCGTCTCTGTCCCTCTCTTTCTCTCCCTCACTGTTGTCTGTTCCCCTCATACCTGCCAAAAGCAGGTTATTAACACACACACACACACACACCCACACAAAAAAAACATAGACTAGACTGAATAACTATAAAAACCTATGGACCTGCTATAGGCAAAGGGGGAAAATGTGCAGGTCAAAATCACTCTCACACATATCACACACAGAGCTCTGCATAGCACTGTGGCACACGCGGTAATTGCAGAGTGGGGGAGACTGCCGAGAAAAGCTAATACAATCACCAAAACACTATTAAGACAACAGACTGGCCTAAAGTGCCTGAATACGTGGCAGACAGACATGATTTACTGCCTGGGTCTGCCTTTTACAGCCACTGACAGAGAGACAGACTCCTATGGTCTCTCTCACACACACACACATACACACACAAAGAAGCTACACACACACACACTTCTAAGCATTGCTTGGTGGGAGAGAGCAATCAGCTGGCTGGAAAAACCAAGTCCTACTGGGCAGTTCACACAGACACGCACGTGCACACACAGTGAAAATAAGTGTGGCTCTAAGCCAGTGTAACAGCATTGAAAGGGTTGAAATAATCTACAGTCACACACTAATATAATTTTGAGATGGTTCGCCCGTTGAGAGCATGGTGATATATGACAGCACTAAAACACATCAGTGCTTCAAATCAAGTCACGTGACACAGGAGAACGCAGCCTCATCAAGTCAAGAGTGGAGGATGAAAACAGACAGATTAGAGAGTAGGTAGCATATAACGAGAGAAAAGGACAGGAAGAAAGGTGAAAAGAGATACATCAAGAGACGGGCAGATTTGATTTATTATAGCAGAGAGGTAACGCCCTCGTGTTGGCATTGTGATATTTGTTGGTGCAGTAGTTGTCGTTATTGCCTGGGTCTCAGGCTGAATACCTGTGCCAACACTTAGCCCTCATCCATGCCCTTTCCTGGGGCCTTTATACCCCTAGTCAGATCACCAGGGTTGGGTTCAGAGCCTTTTCACTTGCACTGTACCACATGAGTCTTAAGGGGATGAATTGAAATTAGATTCATTGCTTGATGAAAATTGCTGATTTATTATGACATACTTCTGGCTTTTAAATTCCTGAATTGACTGACTCAAAATAGAATTGACTCCAACCCTGGAGTCCACAACATCTCTGAGATAATTCAACATGGCTACTCTCCTGGATCTTTCTGTTTTCGGGTTTCATTTCTAATGGCAGCTTATTAAGCGGTATCAAAGTGTCGGTTGGTTTATTTGTCTCTCCAGAGTCCTTCCAGTTCCTGAAAAGTCCACCGCATTTAAAAAATAAAAACAGTGGGAAAAGAAGAGGACCTGGGAAAACCTGGGAGTCCTCCTCTTGCGTACCTTATTGCGTTTAGCGACTGTTCCATGGCCCCTACAGAAAACAACAGCCATTATAAACAGGAAGGTTTCAAACCTGTAGCTATCACAAACACGGGACCATATGAAGGCCTAGTAAGTGTCCATCTACAAGCAAGTATAATACATAACTATATGGGCACTAAGAAGTGTCCACTCGGTGACTATTCTAATGGCTATAAGATACCACGTTTAGGTGTCCATTCATTTGCTAGTAGACCAGCCTT
This sequence comes from Oncorhynchus clarkii lewisi, assembly GCF_045791955.1. Lineage (NCBI taxonomy): Eukaryota > Metazoa > Chordata > Actinopteri > Salmoniformes > Salmonidae > Oncorhynchus > Oncorhynchus clarkii. Next base: position 39,179,865 of record NC_092150.1, read on the forward strand.
TGTAAGTGTCCATTAGCATCGGCCGAGTCCCCAACAGTTTTCTGGGGAAATGGAAAGAGAGCCGGGACTTCCACTTTTGCATGTTAACAAGGCGACACCTGAGAAACACTCCCATCTTAACTCCTCCTCCACATTTACTGGATTGGTTGAACAGTGCAGAAGAGAACCTCCCCCAACAGTTTTTTTGTTCTTCTTCTCGTCAAGACCAGTATGTAGAGGATCTAGTTTCAGACGTTTCTTTTACACCTGCTACGTTAGGATTAGTGTCCATTGTTAAAGGTTAAGAGCAGTGATTGGATGTCCCCCTTCCTGTGTCTCTGAGTTTCCAGGGTAGACCCGCCGCCTTGTACCCTGGGAATGGCTGATCACTCCTACGCTTACAGCACAGCACAACAAATACGCACGCGCGCACACACACACATACACGCGCCAAGTCAAGGTCTCCGCGAAGAGAGATAAAAAGAGACACTGAGGCAGTCAGAAAAAGAGAAAGACACCGAGGAAGAGAAAAACACGTCAGTTACAGCAAGGCATCAAAGCAACTCTGTGTGCAACGCTGTACAGTTTCCCCCACTTGAAGAAAGAGTACACATAGAGATAAAAACAGAGAGAGAGAGAAACCCGACTACACAGTGACTGGCCTTCAACAAGGCAGACTGACTGATTGGCCATAAAATACAAAAGCAGCTCATATATACATTACAAACAATGTACAGATTATTAGTCAATAAACATTTACACATCAACTGAGAAGAGAGTAATAGTTCAGAATTAAGGCTTGAAAAAGAACAAAAGCGACATAACGGTGTGTGTGTTTACCAAAGTCGTACAACACTAAACCCGAGACTGTGTGTATGTACTGTAGGGGTTAGGAGTTAGGGTGCAGGAGGTCAGGGAGAGGGAGGCCGGGGGAGGGTCATAGGTCATCTCTAGATCCTCTTCTTCTTGAAGTAGTCAGCGTACTGCCCCCCTAGCCCCTGGGAGTGCTGCCCCACATACACGCCCTCTGATGTCATATTCTGCACCGCCAAGTGAGGGTACTCCCGCTTCTGCCCCCGAGCCTGATTCTGAGAGACAGCGAGAGAGGGAGGAAACGGAGAGAGAGAGAAGACGATATAAGATTGAAGGGTGGAGAGAGACAAAGTAAACACGACTACTTACTGTAAGATCCAGACCCCTCACTAAACCTTCTCCATATACCGTCCCAACCCCAGACCTGACTGCATGTACATATACCGTCCCAACCCCAGACCTGACTGCATGTACATATACCGTCCCAACCCCAGACCTGACTGCATGTACATATACCGTCCCAACCCCAGACCTGACTGCATGTACATATACTGTCCCATCAACTTCAGTCCACTGAGCACAGTATATGGTTGAGACAGACTACACCCAGACATCGGGTATGTGTCCCATTTCTGGTCTGATCTCACTACCTGGGTCCCCAGTGTTTGCATCTTCGCTGGTAGTGAGAGGGGAAGAGGAGGGAAGAGATTGAGACGGGAGGAGGTGGTGGAGAGTGTGTCCGTACAAAATAGAGTATTATTAAGTCAGTATTTTAAGAGAGAGTTCAGCTCAAGTGTCTGGGTAAATCCTCCCATCTGCTCAGCTCAGCTTGTCTCCTAATGTCCTTCTCCCCCTCTCTCACACTTCACACACTCAGGAAGTGGGGCTGGCTCGCACTCATACTACTAGTACAGCCTGCAAGGAAAATGCCTCTAGTAACATTTAATACACTATATATACACAAAAGTATCTGGACAACGCTTCAAATTAGTGGAGGTGGCTATTTCAGCCACACCCATTGCTGACAGGTGTATAAAATCTAGCACACAGCCATGCAATCTCCATAGACAAACAATGGCAGGAGAATGGCCTTACTGAAGAGCTCAGTGACTTTCAGCGTTGCACCTGTCATAGGATGCCACCTTTCCAACAAGACAGTTCATACATTTTTGCCCTGCTAGAGCTGCCCCAGTCAACTGTAAGTGCTGTTATTGTGAAGTGGAAACTTCTAGGAGCAAGTGGTAGGCAACACAAGCTCATAGAATGGGTCAGCCGAGTACTGAAGAGCGTAGCATGCAAAAATCGTCTCTCCTCAGTTGCAACACTCACTACCCAGTTCCAAACTGCCTCTGGAAACACTCACTACCCAGTTCCAAACTGCCTCTGGAAACACTCACTACCCAGTTCCAAACTGCCTCTGGAAGCAACGTCAGCACAAGAACTGTTCGTCAGGAGCTTTATGAAATGGGTTCCCATGGCCGAGCAGTTGCACACAACCCTAAGATCACCATGCACAATGCCAAGCGCCGGCTAGAGTGGTGTAAAGCTCGCCGCCATTAGACTCTGGAGCAGTGGAAACGCATTCTCTGGAGTGATGAATCACACTTATTGGACGAATCTGGGTTTAGCAGATGCCAGGAGAACGGTACCTGCCCAAATGCATAGTGCCAACTGTTTGGTCGAGGAGGAATAATGGTTTGGGTCTGTATTTCATGGTTCGGGCTAGGCCCCTTAGTTCCCTTAGTTCCAGTAAAGGGAAATCTTAATGCTACAACATCCAATGACATTTTAGACGATTCTGTGCTTCCAATTTTGTGGCAACAGTTTGGGGAAGGCCCTTTCCTGTTTCAGCATGACAATGCCCCTGTGCACAAAACGAGGTCCATACAGAAGTGGTTTGTCGAGATCGATGTGGAAGAACTTGACTGGCCTACACAGAGCCCTGACCTCGACCCCATCGAACACATTTGGGATGAATTGGACAGGACTAATCGCCCAACCTCACTAATACTCATTGGACTAAGGCTGAATGGAAGCAAGTCCCCGCAGCAATGTTCCAACATCTAATGGAAAGCCTTCCCAGAATAGTGGAGGCTGTTATAGCAGCAAAGGGGAGACCATGAATTAAACTTTTTTTTAACTTTTGCTCATGTAGTGTAAGTACTAAGCATAGTACTGACTACACTACAACTGCGTCTTCTAAATAACTTATATAGTTGGGTCTTTCCACGAAATAAGTGCTTTTTGTGTCCCTTTGATATTTTAAGTAGAAATTGCACACACATTTTAAAAGCCCGTTATGTTAAACGGAGTGCCCTTTAACATAGACCACATAGACATGTCTATAAATCAGATTTTTTATATGAATAAAGATCTGCTAAAGTGCCCAAATTCTGCATTTTGACATGTCCCTTTGCGCAAAAAAGCAGTTGCACTGATTCTCCCACTTTCATACTGGAGTCTGGCCATAACGAGCACTGTCTGTCTCTAACAAACAACAAAATCTGGAATAAAATCACCATCATGCGACTTACATAGTAATACTGGTTCCATTCGCTGGCCGCTTGGACGTGGGCACTCTGAGTGTGTGTGACAGGGCTGGGTGGGAGTGTGTGTGTGGAGGGAGGTGGCACAGTCATGAAGCCTGGCATCATAGGGATGGAGCTGTAGGCTGGCAGCACCGACTGGGCACCACTGTTACTGACCGCATGTAGAGACACACCCAGCGGCTTACACACGTCAGCCTCCTGGGGGGGGGAAGCGAGAGAGCGAGAGAGACAGGGAGAGAGAGAGAGAGAGCGAGAGAGAGAACACACACATAGTTACTGACCGCACAGAGAAACCCACACAGGGGCTTATTCGCATCCGCCTCCTGTCATTTAACACACAGATACAGCAACACTCTTTGACACCTCCTGTGACGCGACACCTACTCTGGTGTGGAAGGACAGCCTCTCCCAGCAGGATATCCATGTCCTGGGTTAGGGTAGGGGAGTGTCATCATCTCCAAATAAACACACCAGCATCTAAAGAGCACAGGCCTTCCACACCAGTGGCTCACTGACATACTACTCGGATGAATTACACCCCACGAGGGGTAAGAAGGGGGCAGAGTGGGGGGGATAGACTCAGGGAGGGGGGATAGGATGGAGCAGCTAAGGTGGGCGAGTGGAGGTCACTACAGTTAACCAGAGAGAGACGTGGTAAGGATGGTATACAGTGTGAGCTGGGTTATTAGAGGGATGGGACAGTGTTAGATATAACCTGGGACATGTGGTCCAAGCTACAGGCTAAGTGCTGATGGTAATGTATATTACATCAAGGCTATACTACATCTAGAGAAGGAAGGGGTGTGTAATGACGTGCCCTTGCGCATAGAGAGGCTAGACTGGGGTTATACACCGTCTGGGACATTGGATTGGAGGTGTCGACTAGGGGAGGGTTTGGGGGTAGGAGTGTCGGAGGCTCGGCATGGGATTGTGTGCTCTGAAGGACAACAACACTCTGTATTAACAGTGACATAGTGCACAGTAGTGTACCTTGGTGGGTTCTCTGTTCTGGTAAGCCTGGGGAGGTGGCTGGGTCACGGGAGGCTGAGAATAGTACTGACTGACAGCCTGCATGTAGGAGCTGTAATCCCCATAGGACGGCGCCGCCGCCTGCTGCTTGGACACAACACAGATAATGTTACACACACACACACACACACACACACACACATAGGCTTTTAAGACACACACACACAGGCTTTTAAGACACACACACACACACACACAGGCTTTTAAGACACACACACACACACACACACACAGGCTTTTAAGACACACACACAGGCTTTTAAGACACACACACACAGGCTTTTAAGACACACACACACACACACACAGGCTTTTAAGACACACACGCACACACAGGCTTTTAAGACACACATACACACACACACACACACACACACACACACACACACACACAGGCTTTTAAGACACACACACAGGCTTTTAAGACACACACACACAGGATTTTAAGACACACACACACACACACACACACACTTTTAAAGACACCAGGGAGACAGAGGAGGAAGGTGATAGTTTTTCCTGAAGGGTAACGTTTCGTATTTGATGACATTAGGAGGGGCATGTGTGACTATGTGCGCCAGAGATGGCGTCTTCACGCCGACATCTTCACAGTTTGATCCCACACCGCTATGTCGTGACTGCGAGGGGCCAGCCACGGTGTGTGTGCTTGTATAAAACTGCACTACTTCCACCACCTTGCTTTACAGTATACAGTGTACTGCCCTCCATGTTGCTTCGGTCAACGTACCCGTTTGTTATGATTCTGTCCCAAAATCAGTGAACACATAATGGAGTATCTGAGCAGACAGTCAATGCACCTGTGTGTGCTCCTTGGTGTAGTCCACAGCTTGGCTCTCCTGGGGGGCAGTGCTGTAGCTCTGGGCTTGTGCTTGGTAGTGCTGGTACCACTGCTGAATGGCCTCCTACGACACAATCACAACAACATTACATTATTACACACACACACACAGTAATAGTATGGTAGCTGTAGTTGTGTAGTGTGCTGCATGTTGTTTTGGTAACATTTGATTACTCATTTCCATTAAAGCATGTTTGGATTTGATTTGAGTAGAGGGTGGTAGATGAGAGAGTGAGAGATGAGAGAGAGGAGAGCGAGAGAGAGAGAGAGAGAGGAGAGCGAGAGAGGAGAGCGTGAGAGAGAGAGGAGAGTGAGAGAGAGAGGAGAGCGAGAGAGAGAGGAGAGCGAGAGAGAGAGAGAGAGAGAGAGAGAGAGAGAGAGAGAGAGAGAGAGAGAGAGAGAGAGAGAGAGAGAGCGAGAGAGCGAGAGAGCGAGAGAGAGAGAGAGAGAGAGAGAGCGAGAGAGCGAGAGAGCGAGAGAGAGAGAGAGGAGAGAGAGAGAGAGGGAGAGAGGAGAGGGAGAAGAGAAAGAGACATCTCTATATGGTGTTGCAGTGCGAGGGAGTAGAGCACCAGATGGAACAGAATATACACAACTATTCAGTATCTCTCTCCATCTCTCACTCTCTGTTTCTCTCTCTCTACCACAACCCACCCCCCTCTCCCTCTCTCTCTCCATCTCTCACTCTCTGTTTCTCTCTCTCTACCACAACCCACCCCCCTCTCCTCTCTCTCTCTCTCTCTCCATCTCTCACTCTCTGTTTCTCTCTCTCTACCACAACCCACCCCTCTCTCTCTCTCTCTCTCTCTCTCTCTCTCTCTCCATCTCTCACTCTCTGTTTCTCTCTCTCTACCACAACCCACCCCCCTCTCCCTCTCTCTCTCTCTCTCTCTCTCTCCATCTCTCACTCTCTGTTTCTCTCTCTCCACCTCTTTCTTATTCTTCCTTTCTCTCTAGATAATTCTCATCTCTCATCTTTTTACCTCCCTCTCCACCACAACCCCCCCCCTTCCCTCTCTAGATAATTCTCTCTCTCTCTCTCTCTCCTCCACCACAACCCCCCCCCCCTCTCTCTCCATCTCTCTCTCTCTCCATCTCTCTCTCTCTCCATCTCTAACACATGACAGATTTGTGAGGATGTGCAGAAACAACTCGTGGAGGACTTTACTGTGCATGGGCTCAACAGTTTGTGTGTGCGTGTGTGTGTGTGTTTGTGTGTTACCTGTGAGTATGCCTGGCTGTAATGGCTGTAGTCTGCAGAGGTATCTGTGCTGTAGGGTGCTGGGGCGTGAGAGGTGGAGGGTTGGGAGACAGGTGGCATAGCACTGCTGTACATCCCAGCCAGAGGCTGTCCTGCCTGTGCTTTACCGGCCACCGGGGCTGCACCACGGAGCAAACAACCACGCAGAGAATACAGTCAGATACACATTCATGTAAAAAAAAGGGGAAATCATCTGTTAAAGTTAAATCGACTTCCTTTTTTTATATATATATATAGCAAACCCCAACAATCTTAAACAATAAACGTGCATTCCTCCCTTCACTCATTGTTTCAGACGGCGTCATACCCGGGAATGTGAATGTGTCTGTCTGTGAACCTCACCTTGCATTACCATGCCAGGTAACACACTAGCTAGATTCAGGTAGGGGTTGGAGGGCAGCTTCATCTCTTTAGGAGGTTCACCCAGAAGAGAGATATGACAGCTGGGAGCCTGAAGACACAGACAGAGATAACCCCTCACCTTACCACGCGGTCACTAAACCATCGTTAAACAACCCATTTGGCATGATTTCTGAAACGCACGCCATACTAATTCCACATGAATGCATTCAACAATACACAGTGCCCTACAGATGTCCAAGTCACAATGCTGTACACCCTTGGATACTAAGTGTGGCCTGCCACCCTGCGCCACCATCATCCCTCTATACATTAGCCTTCCGCCACCATACAGCCTTGTGGAACTGCGTCACTGTATCATGTAAGTCAAGATCCTATGACTCATATCCACCCCATTAAACATACTTCACAGTGGCAGTCAAATGCCGGTGCCTGGCGGCCACACACAGAACACACACCGACACCACACACACACACCGACACCACACACACACACACACACACACACACACACACTGTTAATTACTGTGCTCATGGGGGGAGCTGGGCTCCGTTATAGTGACCCTGTGGCTCCTGTAAGAGGTTCTCCAGAGTGGGAACGGTGGGACAGGAATAATAATGAAACTCAGAGGTGTGCCATCACACACAGAGAGAGAGAGAGATGGAGAGAGAGAGCTGGTGGGCAGAGGAGAGAGCTACCGGTATCTCAGTCAGTGCCAGCTCTAGAGCCTGTTGTATTGTTGTGCTGTGTCTGAGCTCTATACTCACTCCACTAGCTGCGCTGCTGTCGGTGCTACTGTGGCTGTATAGGCCGAGCTGGTGGGCCCCTGGGGCTTTGGGTGGAGGGGGGCCCAGCCCCGGGCTGCTCATTCCCAATGAGTAGCTCTGTCCCTGGTGCTGAACGTGCATCGTGGTCCCAGGAGGCGCTGGCTGCCTGTCAGAGGCTGCGGTGGAGATGCAGGCCCCATTCAGCTCCCCTCCCCCGGCTATACCCAGGTGTGCCCGCGCCTGCAGGTAGGGCATCATGCCCGCTGCTGACACCGTGGCCTGACTGGACGCTGGCAGGGACTCCTGACCCAGCTCTGTGCAGGGGAGAGAGGGAGGGGGGGGGGGGGGGGGGTGAGGAGAGAGAGCAAGGATAGAGGAGGAAGTCGGACTGTCACACCAGAGGCAGATTCATTCGCAGACTGGCCCATCTGCTTCTGTGAGTCACTTTACTTCCTGCTAGCCTACAATACACTACAGTCAAAGTAAACACAGTATGGTACGCCTGCTGTGCTCAGACTATAGGTTTCTCAACATTCTCATTCTTACTCTACTATTAAATCCCTGTTAATACAATGTGCAGCACAACGTAGCCAACACAAAAATACCATTATCTAGCCGGGAGCAAGTGAAGATGACATGAACTCAGGTTAAGGCGTTACGGAACGGAGCACCTCCTACAATAACATCTATTCACCAGCAGCAGAACAGACGCGCGCCCCCCCACTCCGTTTCATCCTGCAATCCCTAGATTTCATTCATTCCAGCTGCTTATATCCCTGTAATGAAGGACCTGAACAGCCCAGAGCAGTCAGCCATTATGGGCCTGCAGCAAACAGCACAATACCAGCAAACACAGATAAATGGACAACATCCCCCAACAGATGCATACTCATTTCAATACATTTCCATAAATACTGACTTTGTCATTTGGAGGATTTGAATTGCAAATGTAGGGTTGTCTGGTTGAGAAGAACAGTCACAGACACAGACACGAGGCAAGACCACCAGGCTAGGTGGTGCTAAGGGGGGGGGGGGGGGGGGGGGGCTGTGGGTCTATGCATACCCAGCCCAGGCCACTCACCGATGGGGGAGTCACCCAGCAGACCTTTGCCCAAGGTCATGTGGGCTGGAGGTCTGAGACCCAGGGCTTTCTGTAGGAGGAGACGAGAAGGGTCACCCAGCAGACTGGATACCTGGGGAGGGGAAGAGAGCGAGAGGAGGATAAAGGAAAACAAGCGGGGAAAGAAAGATGACAGGGGAGGTGATGAATTGAGTGAGAGTGTAGAGAGCAAGCGAGAGGCGGATGACGGGAGGAGAGAAGTAGAAGAAACGCAAAAGAAACAATGGGCGAGATGATGCAGAGATGGATAGCGACTTCACAACTCCACCGGCTCGGCTCCCACTTCCGCGTACCCGCTGAGAGCACTACTACCACTGCTGGAGCTAACGGAGCACACAGCAGCGTGTGTGCACATTCAGATACCTCTCTCTCTCCTCTCACACGCTCTCTGCATACGGCTGTAGCTGCGATGTCACAATGTGCTTTTAAAAACGGCATCAAATATGCAGGAAGCCCAGAGTTGTGCAACGCATCTCTTCGCTGCTGCAGCACACAGGAACGTGCAGGAAATACAGAGAGAAGAACGTCAGTCTCTATGGGAACTGAAGTTTCAATATTACGAGAATGATTATTTTTTTACTGACGCAAACCAATCCTTTCTGCACGGAACCCATTAACTGTGCAGAGTAGGTTTTCCCTAATGTTGTGATGTTTCATTACAAATGACTGACAGAGGCAGCCAACCCCCCAAAAAACACACACACACACACACACACACACGTACACACACACACGTACACACACACACACACACACACACACACACACACACGTACACACACACACACGTTGTCTCACATTGCTGATGTGCTTGTCTTTGATGTGTAAGAGCTGCTGCTGGGCCAGCTGCATGTGCAGGAGGTTCTGCAGAACCAGCCCGTTCCCCAACATGGCACTCTGGGAGAGAAACAGCGCAGGGAGGAAAAACAGTACACACACATTTAGAACATACTGTAACACACGTTGCCACATTTCTCCAGTCCCTGTAACCCATTCTCACCTGCTGTACCTTCCCCAGTTGTAGCAGGGCTGCTGTGAGGGGGGGTCTGAGGAACGGAGAAAGGCTGGGGTGCCGCCCGTACTTCCCTGGAGATGGAGAGGGGCGGGGGAATGGTACAAAAAATGGTTCATCTTGGAGGATAATGGAAGCTAAATAGAAAAAGATGTCTTTATTAAACAGCTCAAGAAAGTGTTTCTCGTTCAAATTGTAGACTTCACAGAGCTACGGCGCACCTGAAACAGAGCATGGGACACGGCACTGAGATATAGTCTTAGCCATAACTCCAGCTAGTGACCCTCGACCCCCTCAGAATAGATGTACGCGTCAAAGCTAATGGTAGCTACCGCCAGAATAGGTAGAAAGTTTAACATTTAATCAGGGGCTAATTTTAGACTTCGTCCCAATTGTGTGTTCTTCTTTAAAGAGCCAGCCGCTCAGCCTCCACTCCCTCCTGCTCTCGTCTGTTCTGATGGAGGCTGAGAACAAGTTCATTATAACAGATGATTAGGCATTCATCAAAAAGAAGCCTGCTTAGAATTGATTGGACGGGACATGCTATTCAAAAGGCCACGCCTATCTTTCACAGAGAGGAAGAGACGGATACAAATCTCCCTGATAAACGACATGTTAGTAAATAAGTTATTAATGTAATTTACAATAGTCCTCCAAGGAAGAGAGTCCAGCTAATTGCTGCCTGCCTGGTGTGTGTGTGTGTGTGTGTGTGTGTGTGTGTCACCTCCTCGTTTCCCAGTGTGGTAGGGCCTCATGAGGATCTGTAGGGCTGCTGGGTTGGTCATGCTGTTCAGTAGCTGAGCCAGGTTGGGCTCCGGCAGTAAGCCCTTCTTACTACTCAACATCTGCCAACACACACACACACACACACACAAAAGGGAAAGGTTAGCACGGCTTGCTCTCAGACAGTGTGGTGTAGTGTAGTGACAGTGTAGTATTGTAAAACGTGGTAATAGTGGTGGAATCGTGATGGTGTCATATACTCTGTGTGCTAGTTTCTGTTTCTGTGTGGAGCCTGGGATCTCCTCATTAGGCTGTTCCTGATGGCACCATGGCCACTTGTTTGCAGCAGGGCACCCATCTGCTACTGGAGAACAGGGAGGGAGGGGGAAAGGGAGGGACAGAGAGGAGGGGAGAGGTAGGGAGAGGGAGGGGGAGGGAGAAATCTAGCAGTGCTTCAGGTCTGCTCCTTGCGCTACCGCAATGTGTTTTCTGTGAGCCACTAAACCAAGTTAAGGGGTCAGGACGTGCCTTCCCACTGGGGGCCGGGGAGGAGATGTGGGGGAGTCCTCTCCATATGTTACCATATGGAGCTTCAAGCCAGGGGATAGAACGAGGAGTAGGATGGGTTGGCTCGGTTTAGGCCAGATTCTCAGCCAGAGGGCAAGGAAGACAACACACTAGCTAAACACCCCGAGCTTGGTTCGACAGTACACACGCTGGAATTCAAGCGCCTCAAATATTCCCTGCTCATTATGTGACGGAAACTGATGGAACTAGAAATGCTAGCACCTGCAGGGCTGAGCTTAGCAGCACAGTACAGCACGCTCTAGCCCGCAGACACTGACTCAGAGTATGATATTTACCCTAGCCTTCAAACTAAGTTCAGCTGAATTCAGGCTCGCTTGTATCCTGTTAAATGCGGAAAGTACAGTGTGCATTACTACCTCTGATGGCACGCATTTTAGCCTGCCATACAGAGTGTGTATCATACAGATTGTATATTAGTTGGGTATTGAGTGAGACAGGTTTGTCCCCGAAGCACAGTTTGATCTGTCGCTGACAGCGTCTGTCAGAGGGAGAAGAAGAAAGGTCTCTCTCTCTCTCTCTCTCTCTCTCTCTCTCTCTCTCTCTCTCTCTCTCTCTCTCTCTCTCTCTCTCTCTCTCTCTCTCTCTCTCTCTCTCTCTCTCTCTCTCTCTCTCTCTCTCTCTCTCTCTCTCTCTCTCTCTCTCTCTCTCTCTCTCTCTCTCTCTCTCTCTCTCTCTCTCTCTCTCTCTCTCTCTCTCTCTCTCTCTCTCTCTCTCTCTCTGCGCATCAGTGTGTTTGGTTGGTTGCTGGCTGGTTCCTTCAAGCATCAGAAAGCCTGACTCCCACACAATCACACCAGAGAGAGGGAAGGAGGGATAGAGAGAAGAACAGGGGGGGGGGTCCATCTGGTCCTGTGTTCACACTCAGTTTCACAAACTGAATAAAATGACAGGAGGAATCCTCCTCTGAGTACAGTGGCGTGTCTCCTCTATTTGTCTCCTTCTCTCCTTCCAGGGTTCTCATGTCGCTATGGTTTCTGTCTGCATCTCATTCATTCTAATATGTTCAAGAGAACGAGCCCAAGGAATGCTCTTCCACAGAATGAAATAGGATGTCAAATACTCAACCTTAAAGCACTCTTCACTGAGTGTCACGCAGACAGTGAATAGTGGTCCCCAAGGTGCTGATTCCGACTTAGGAATGTACCCCTTTCCTACACACTCCTCAGTAGTTGGTATTCACACTTACCTTATGCATGTGCGTATCGGGCTTTGCAGACGTGGTTCCCTTGCTGAATACATTTAATTCAACCGTTGAAAACCCTCCTACTTGCTGGCCAACAGATTTTCCCGTGGAGTTTTCAATTCAACAGGGACTCTGATGGCACAGCTGGCGCTGCAGTACAGCGACCTTAACCACTGCGCCACCCGGGAGGCCCCCAGTACATTTATCTTAAGCCATCCCTTTAAATACGGTGTACCTTTTAGTAGTATTCAGACCCTTTGCTATGAGGTACATCCTGTTTCCATTGATCATCCTTGAAATGTTTCTACAACTTGATTGGAGTCCACATGTGGTCAATTCAATTGATTGGACATGATTTGGAAAGGCACAAACCTGTCTATATAAAAGGTCCCACAGTTGACAGCGCATGTCAGAGCAAAAACCAAGCCATGAGGTAGAAGGAATTGTCAGTAGAGCTCAGAGAGGATTGTGTCAAGGCACAGATCTGGGGAAGGGTACCAAAAAATGTTCTGCAGCATTGAAGGTCCCCAAGAACACAGTGGCCACCATCATTCTTAAATGGAAGAAGTTTGGAACCACCAAGAGTTTTCCTAGAGCTGGCCACCTGGCCAAACTGAGCGGGAGAAGGGCCTTGGTCAGGGAGGTGACCAAGAACCCGATGGTCACTCCAGAGTTCCTCTGTGGAGATGGGAGAATCTTCCAGAAGGACAACAATCTCTGCAGCACTCCACCAATCAGGCCTTTATGGTAGAGTGGCCAGACGAAAGCCTCTCCTCAGTAAAAGGCACATGACTGAAAATAGCTGTGCAGCGATGCTCCCCATCCAACCTGACAGAGCTTGAGAGGATCTGCAGAAAATAATGGGAGAAACTCCCCAAATACAGGTGTGCCAAGCTTGTAGCGTCATCCCTAAGAAGACTCAAGGTTATAATCGCTGCCAAAGGTGCCTCGATAAAGTACTGAGTAAAGGGTCTGAAGACTTATGTAAATATCATATTTCAGTTTTCATTTTTTATACCGGTTTTTGATTTGTCATTATGGGGTATTGTGTTGATATTGATGAGGGGCAAAAAACTATTTAATCCATTTTAGAATAAGGCTGTAACGCAACAAAATGTGGAAAAAGTCAAGGGGTCTGAATAATTCCAAATGCATTGTATGCATAATTCACGTGTGTTTCAGCACCAATTGGCAGATTTAAAAATCCGTTGATCTTGTCGATTATTTAGGAGAGCCTAGGCGCACGAAAGAAAGAAAACAGTGGTTTGATTCATTCAGATCTTCAACCCATGTTAATGTTGGATGATTAATGTACATAGTATTATAGTAGGGAGAATACTGTACTCTACCCTCATCTATTACCTGCACTAACTATGGAACTGTGTGATGACACGACCAAGTATTGCGCCATGCGATGGGTTCAAACTGTTACAAACTGGTCTGCGCTCCGCTCCATAACCATTTAATTTAGCCTACGTCTTTAAAAAAATATATATATATATTATCAACTGTTACTAATGATGCTCAGCAACAACCACACGTCCGTGCCAGCGTTTACAGAGGAAGCACGTGAAGGTAAACAAAACCATGTCATTTAATGGAATGATAATGTCGGTTGTCCCAAAACGAAGGGAACTAAAGAGTAAGTAAATTGGCAGTTGAATATGTGTGGTTGTTATGCCTGCTAAACGGTCCATCCTGAGACTGGCTAATATTTAACATGATAGGAAGCAGGAGACAGAGGCAGTCTATCGTTTAAGACACTGTGGAGTTCCCATCCCTGCAAGTTAAAAGGCAGCGCAATTTAAATTCTGCATAATGGAACAGCATTTCATCCATTTTACTGCGGGGAAAGTTGATGTGTTGATAAGCTTCAGTTGGTTGCCATATGACTGGTGTCCCATTTGTCTCCAGCGATTAAAAAAGGTCAAACGAAAACAAGTCTCATTTATATTTACAACTCCCTTATCCAAACGGACGACTCATCTACCTAGCTCGTATCAATACCTCTTATCAAGTTGCAAGTAACAGCGCACGGATAAAGGTGTTATTTCCATTGGAAAAGGTCAAAGGTGGTGGAATTATTAGGGAATAAGGTCAAGGTCAGAAGACGGCGTATCTGTAGACACACGTCCAGCGCACATTCATTTAGTCCATCTCCACCCTCCAACGAATCGCGGGTGAACGGCGTGCTTTTCTCATGCTTCAGTTCAAGGTCAGAATAGGCATAGAGAGAAAAGTGCATTAAAAAGGGAATTCCGTTCCATTTACACACGCTTGACTCGGGTCGGAAATCGTCCCCCTAATGAATAGTTCTCATTGAATGTTCCCTCTTTAAGTCTATACTGTCTCGAGGCTATAGGCCTACCTTGTATCGCTCTGTTATACACATGCAAATATCAATTCCATTAAGATTACTACAGTAAAACTAACGGACATAAGGGTTGATCACTTTCAACAGAGACCTGATATACAGGGTCGTGTGAGGACAAGAATCTATACAATACTACACACGGTACTACTGCATTCCTAGTGCCGGATCACCTGGTATGTGCTGGAATACCTGGTATGACGAGTGAGAGTTCTATTTAGTGATGTTGCAGTGTCGACAGACTGACAGTTCCTTCAGTTCCTGACAGCTCCACAGGTAGAAATTAGTGAATGGGGGAGAGATGAGGTGCTGCTTTTGCTTGTGCAAACTTGTGTGTGTGTGTGTGATTTTGTCTGTGCATGGGTTTGATTACATTTGAGCAGTGTGTGTGTGTGTGTGTGTGTGTGTGTGTGTTCGTGCGTGTGTGATTTTGTCTGTGCATGTGTTTGATTACATTCGAGCAGTGTGTGTGTGTGTGTGTGTGTGTGTGTGTGTGTTGGTATGTTTGTTAGTGGCAGTGGGCGCAGCATGATTTCCTTTCGTCAGAGGGAGTGGGTTTATTGTGAGCCAGTCCTACCCTGGGACAACTGTAATTATAACTGCCACCGTTATGGTGACTGTAACAGCCACACAGCACCAGAGAGAGAGAGAGAATGAGTAGGAGGCTATTTGTATTCATGTATATGTATGTATGCATGTATGAATGCGCACAAGCATATTGAGTGAGCGTACGCAGCAAGTCAATGGAACCATCCGTTTATCGAGGTGTGCAGTCCTGACCATGGCACATGCATTTCCAGGTTGTCCCTAGTTTGTACTGTATCTGAATCAGTAAAATGGATCTCTATTTTCTATTTTTAATAAATGTGTGAGGTGGGAGTGTTTGTATATCTACAGTGTGTGTCGGTGTGTGTGTGTGTGTGTCCAGTCACTCACCACGCCCTGAGCAGCTATGAGCGCGGCCAATGTGCTCCTGCCTGAGGTTCCGGGGGTGCAGAGAGACAGACGGATCTCCTGTCCTCCCACCAGTGTTTTGTCCATCTCTATCAGAATGGCCTCCGCCTGCTCTGCACTCTCATACTCCACCACCCCGAAGCCACGCACCGGGCTGCCCTCGTCCTGGGCCAGCTGTAACACAGAGAATACACGTTACAACCACACACCTCACTCGAAACAGCACAGAACTAACGAACAAACAAGCAAACAAAACCGTGCGTGAACACTCTCCTATTCCATCACAATTACAGTGTGTGTGGAATATTTCATGCCGCCAGAGACTGGCAATTACTTGACACATTGGAAAGAATTGACAAAAAAAAGCAGAGCAAACAAGAATGCTATTTGGCCCTTAACAGAGATACCTGACCACTGTGACTGACCCAAAATCAAGGAAATCTTTGACATCGTACAGACTCAGTGAGCATACAGTAACCTTGCTATTGAGAGAGGCCGCCTAAGGCAGACCTGGTTCTCAAGAGAAGAAAGGCCATGTGCACACTGCCCACAAAATGAGGTGGAAACTGAACTGCACTTCCTAACCTCCTGCCAAATGTATGACCATAGAGACACATATTTCCCTCAGATTACACAGATCCACATCATTACAACACTGTATATAGGCATAATATGACAAGTCTGTTATTTTGGAACTTTTGTGAGTGTAATGTTAACTGTACATTTTGTATTGTTTATTTCACTTTTGTTTATTATCTATTCCACTTGCTTTGACAATGTAAACACACAGAGAGAGAGAGAGAGAGAGAGAGAGAGAGAGAGAGAGAGAGAGAGAGAGAGAGAGAGAGAGAGAGAGAGAGAGAGCGAGAGATTTACACCCTAATAGATAAACATGTCCACCAAAATATACGCTTGCTTTATCGACTTCCAAAAAGCATTTGATTCTATTTGGCATACAGGACTGTTCTACAAAGTTATTGAAAGTGGTGTAGGGGGTAAAACATATGACATACAGTGGGGCAAAAAAAGTATTTAGTCAGTCACCAATTGTGCAAGTTCTCCCACTTAAAAAGATGAGGCCTGTAATTTTCATCATAGGTACACTTCAACTATGACAGACAAAATGAGAAGAAAAATCCAGAAAATCACATTGTAGGATTTTTAATGAATTTATTTGCAAATTATGGTGGAAAATAAGTATTTGGTCACCTACAAACAAGCAAGATTTCTGGCTCTCACAGACCTGTAACTTCTTCTTTAAGAGGCTCCTCTGTCCTCCACTCGTTACCTGTATTAAATGGCACCTGTTTGAACTTGTTATCAGTATAAAAGACACCTGTCCACAACCTCAAACAGTCACACTCCTAACGCCACTATGGCCAAGACCAAAGAGCTGTCAAAGGACACCAGAAACAAAATTGTAGACCTGCACCAGGCTGGGAAGACTGAATCTGCAATAGGTAAGCAGCTTGGTTTGAAGAAATCAACTGTGGGAGCAATTATTAGGAAATGGAAGACATACAAGACCACTGATAATCTCCCTCGATCTGGGGCTCCACGCAAGATCTCACCCCTTGGGGTCAAAATGATCACAAGAACGGTGAGCAAAAATCCCAGAACCACACGGGGGGACCTAGTGAATGACCTGCAGAGAGCTGGGACCAAAGTAACAAAGCCTACCATCAGTAACACACTACGCCGCCAGGGACTCAAATCCTGCAGTGCCAG
The DNA here is from genome assembly GCF_045791955.1 of Oncorhynchus clarkii lewisi. Lineage (NCBI taxonomy): Eukaryota > Metazoa > Chordata > Actinopteri > Salmoniformes > Salmonidae > Oncorhynchus > Oncorhynchus clarkii. The sequence goes on from NC_092150.1 coordinate 39,197,162, forward strand.
ACGTGTCCCCCCGCTTAAGCCAGTACATGTCCAGGCCCGTCTGAAGTTTGCTAGAGAGCATTTGGATGTTCCAGAAGAAGATTGGGAGAATGTCATATGGTCAGATGAAACCAAAATAGAACTTTTTGGTAGAAACTCAACTAGTCGTGTTTGGAGGACAAAGAATGCTGAGTTGCATCCACAGAACACCATACCTACTGTGAAGCATGGGGGTGGAAACATCATGCTTTGGGGCTGTTTTTCTGCAAAGGGACCAGGACAACTGATAAAGGAAAGAATGAATGGGGCCATGTATCGTGAGATTTTGAGTGAAAACCTCCTTCCATCAGCAAGGGCATTGAAGATGAAACGTGGCTGGGTCTTTCTGCATGACAATGATCCCAAACACACCGCCCGGGCAACGAAGGACTGGCTTCGTAAGAAGCATTTCAAGGTCCTGGAGTGGCCTAGCCAGTCTCCAGATCTCAACCCCATGGAAAATCTTTGGAGGGAGTTGAAAGTCCGTGTTGCCCAGCAACAGCCCCAAAACATCACTGCTCTAGAGGAGATCTGCATGGAGGAATGGGCCAAAATACCAGCAACAGTGTGTGAAAACCTTGTGAAGACGTTTGACCTCTGTCATTGCCAACAAAGGGTATATAACAAAGTATTGAGATAAACTTTTGTTATTGACCAAATACTTATTTTCAAATTTGCAAATAAATTCATTAAAAATCCTACAATGTGATTTTCTGGATTTTTTTTCTCATTTTGTCTGTCATAGTTGAAGTGTACCTATGATGAAAATTACCAGCCTCTCTCATCTTTTTAAGTGGGAGAACTTGCACAATTGGTGGCTGACTAAATACTTCTTTGCCCCACTGTAATTAATTCAATGTATACTGGCAATACGTGCAGCATTAAAATTGGCAAGAAAATAACAGAATTCTTTAACCAGGGGCGGGGCCTTCATCAATGTTTTAATCTGAGCCCTGCACTCTTCAATATTTACATCAACGAATTGGCCACTATTCTATTCTCAGCCCCTGGTGTTAGTCTCCACAATTCAGAAGTTAAATGCCAACTCTTCACAGATGACCTATGCCTGCTGTCACCCACAGCACATGGCCTACAGCAGAGCCTGGACCTGCTAGAGCAGTACCGCCAGACCTGGGTAAACCCCAAAAAGACTAAAATAATGATTTTCCAGAGAAGATCCAGATCTCAGGGAATTAGACCAAAGTTCTCAATTGGTACAACATATATAGAGTACTACACACACTACAATTACTTAGGTTTAAAAATAAGCTCAACTGGACACCTTAATGAGGCAGTGAATGAACTGAGAGAGAAAGCACGCAGGGCATTCTACGCCATTAAAAAGCTAAATCAAATTGAAATTCCTATTCAAATTTGGCAAAAACTAATTGAATATGTCATTGAACCAATTGCACTTTATGGCAGCGAGGTGTGGGGTCCACTTGCAAAACAAGATTTCATCAAATGGACAAACACCCCATTGAAACCCTGCATGCAGAGTTCTGTAAGATTCTCCTACATGTCCAGAGGAAAGCTACAAACTAGGCCAATATACACTAATAAGAAAAACTCAAAAAAGTTTTGGAAACATCTAAAATACTGTGACCCCCCTCTCATATCATTACCAAGCCCTGCAATACCAAGAGCTGAGCAAAGAAAAGTCCCCTCATTCAGCTGGTCCTGGGGCCGAGTTCACAAACCTGTTCTACTAACACACTGAAGCCTCAGGACCAGAACATCCAATCAATCAGGATAAACCAAAACTACAAGACAGTCAAAACAGTCAAAACAAAACTATATTGATTATTGGGAAACACAAGCACAAACCCCTTATTCAAGGTTTCAAAGACCTCTCTGGTGAGAATAGGCTACCCATCCTGTTAGGGGAGGATGCAGAGAGCTGTGGGTTGACAGCGCACTATATTGCTGCCTGCCATAAGACCAATTAACCTGCACATGTCCTCTATTGTATGTTTATTGTTGAATGTATGGTTATTTTATCACTTGGTTATCGTTGTTACTGTTGTCCCGTTGACAATTTTGGTTCTCATTTTTATATTGAAAATATCCAAAATAAGCTTTGGCAATATGTACATTGTTACGTCATGCCAATAAAGCAAATTGGGGAGGGAGGAGGGAGAGACAGAAATTGAGAGAGAGAGTCTACAGCGGATTGTGAAAGAGCTCTGTTCAGCCCGTTATCAAAGCGTCTGGCTTTCACAGAATCCACCTGAGCTATGAGAGATGTAATACAGCTACTCCTACTCGTCCCGGCTTTCTCTCTAAGACTTAGACAAATAAACACACACAGTCACACAAGCACGCACACATACCGTACACTCACACAGACACACAAAATGAACACTGCTCTTCTCAGTACTGACACAATGACAGAGCAGTTTCCTCACCATAAAGTGCAGGCTGGTTTCCATCCAATTTGGACGGTGATTCACTGATCTTGTCCGTCGGGGCGTCTGCACTGACTGAAAGCTTTCTTCCAAAAAGCATTTTGATGAGTCGATTAAAGAAATGAACAATTCAAAGAGGCTTCTTCTTTAAGAACAGGTCCAGTCTTTTGTTAAATAGCAGAAAACAAATCATTCAGTCAACATTCATTCCGGGTTATTGGCTATGGGTATAGGTTCGACACACATCATTGCATTTTGTTTTCAGAAAGTAGGCCGGCCCTCTTCAAAGTCTGGCAGATAGACGCATTGCGTGCTTTTTCTCTAGAAAGCCCTCTTGCATACACTTCCTCCATAACTTACGTCATTGTTAACTTTCAGACCTGGAATCAGGGTTGGCTAACCCTAGACATCCCTTCAATCTCCACCGAGTTTGGTAAATCTGCATTTAGTTCTTTCTTTTTTTTCACCTCTCATGTGGAATGATCTCCCAAACTCCTTAAAGTTGGTGGAGTTGGTGCCTCCAGGGTAATTCAGGCAGATGTTAGAGGGCCTTTTTTTACTGAAGAATGTGTTTGTTTCATTTGATTGTGTATTGCTTTTCATGCACAGTGAATGTGTTTGTTTCATTTGATTGTGTATTGCTTTTCATGCACAGTGTAATTGATGTGTATAATCTGCAGAACAACAGATTTTTTACCTTGTCAGCTCTGGGATTCGATCCACCAACCTTTCGGTTACTGGCCCAATACTCCAACCACTAGGCTACCTGCCGTGCTTAGCTCCAACCTGATTATTTTTATCCAGAACAACACCCAAGTCTTTGCCGATATCAAGCATAACATGATGCAGCCACCGCCACGTTTGAGAATAAGGAGGCATTTACTCAGTGACGTGTTGTGTTGGATTTGAAGAATCCAACAGAGTAGTGTTTTTTTCCAGTATTACTTCAGTGCCTTAATCTGTATATTTGTATTCTTCTTTTCACTCTGTCATTTAGGACAGTGGAGTCACTATAATTGATCCATCCTCAGTTTTCTCCCATCACAGTCATTGAACTCCGTAGCTGTTTTAAAATCACCAATGGCCTCATGGTGACATCCCTGAGCAGTTACCTTCCTGTTCTGCAGCTCAGTTCAGAAGGACCGTGCTTAAAGAGATATTACATATGTTATTGTTAGTCGTCTACCAATCACTGCCCTTCTTTACGAGGCTTTCGCAAAGCTCCCTGGTCTTTGTAGTTTAATCTGTGCTTGAAATTCAACACTTGACTGAGGGACAGATGTATGTATGGGGGACAGAGGAAGGGTTAGTCATTCAAAAATCCTTTCAACCCCTATTATTTCACACGGAGGGAATCCATGTAACTTATTGTGATTTGTTAAGCCGCATTAGTTCCATCTTGTCTAAACACTGGGGGTGAATAGTACTAATATTTTAGTTATTGGATTTTTATTCATTTGTAAAAATGGATCAAATGTTTATTTCACTTTGACACTGGAGTATTTTGTGTAGATCAATGCCCCCCCCCCCCCCCCCACAAAAAAAAACAAATAAATCTATTTCAATCCCTCTTTTAGAATGCAACAAAATGTGAAAGAAATCCAAGGGGGGGATTTATAATACCCAGTGTAAAGTCTCCTGACACAGAGTTATTATTGCTACACGGGTCGCGGTCCATCAAGAGGAGTGAAAGCAGATATGGAGGGATGGAAGGAGGGAGGGGAAGAGAGACAGATAGATGGATGGATGGAGAGAAGGAGAGAGGTCAGTCAGTAAATCCCCTGCCTGGAGATGTGTCAATTTAAGCCCACTGTAATTTGACAAGGAGCCATTCAGCCTCGTACTTGATTACGTCCCAAATGGCACCCTATTCCCCTTGTATAGTGCACTACTTCTGATCAGGGCCCATTGAGAATAGGGGGCCATTTGGGATTTTAATTTAAAAACTGTCATACACTTACATGGCAGCCTAATGGAGCTTGCAAGAAAGGTATGTCACTGTAATTGTGCGCGTGACATTCAAACGTGAACCTTGAAAATGCAGACCAACTGACAATAACATAGGCTTCCTGCTCACTGCCGGCCACAGTTCAGCTAGACGGAAAGGTTTGACAAGGCAGGACTAAATCGCATGTAGTACAGATTCTCCATACCATAACGAGGCTGCTGTCATAACCCTCCATCGCACATCCTCTCACACCACCATTTCCTCTCCTCAACTCCCACTCGTCTGCCAGTCCCTCCGGTCTGAGAGAGGGATGAGGAGGAGAGGTGTGTAGGAGGAGGTCGATAGGCCATCAGCATACATTAGCCATACACTATGGAAATTACCTTCCTCTCCTCTTTACCAGTCTACCACTTCAACGCCCTGAGGGAGGGAGGGAGGTTGCCGTGAGTGAGTGATGGCTGCGAGGGCAAAGCAAGAGAGAGAGAGAGAGAGAGAATGAGTTAGAAAAAGAGAGAGAGGCACATACATAGACTTTGCAATCTCACACAAACGCATTAAGCTGTTATGCTCATTCATATTCTACACAAAGTGTGTGTGCGTTCAGTGCCAAGGCCAAATTACAGAGGAAGAACGTTTTGAGGCTATTAAATCCTTTCAGTCTGGAAAAACCCCAGGGCTTGATTGGATACCGGTAGAGGTATATCAAGTATTTTTTGATATACTAAAAGCTCCATTGTTAGATTGTTTTAACTACCCCTACAGAAATGGTAGTCTGTCAGGTACTCAGCAGGAAGGTCTGATTTCTCTATTATTAAAACAAGACTGGAGGTCTCTTACACTTCAATGTTGTGATGCAAAAATACTAGTGAAATGCATAGCACTCAGAATTAAAAGGGTTTTACCAGGTGTTGTTCATCCTGATCAGACAGGTTTTTTTATATGGACGATACAGTGGAGATAAGATACGACAACTACTCGAAATAATAGAACATCATGAAACATCTAAGAAGCCAGGCCTGGTATTTATAGTGGATTTTGGAAAGGCATTTGATAGAGTAAGACTGGATTTTATTAATAAATGCCTGGATTTTTTTTATTTTGGTAATTCTCTTATAAAATGGGTATAAATAATGTATAGCAACCCCAGGTGTAAAATAGTAAATAACGGCTACTTCTCAGAGAGTTTTGAATTGTCAAGGGGAATTAAACAAGGGTGTCCACTGTCACCATATCTATTCGTTATGGCCATCGAAATGCTAGCTATTAAAATCAGATCCAATAACAACATTAGAGGACTAGAAATCCAAGGCTTAAAAACAAAGGTGTCCATGTATGGCGATGACTCAAGTTTTATATTAAGTCCACAAGCTAGATCCCTGCAATGTCTCATTGAGGATCTAGATAGGTTTTAGTCCAGAGAGTACAGAAAAGTTCATTATGATAAGTGTACAATATTACGTATTGGATCTTCAAAAAATACAACTTTTACATCACCCTGCAGTTTACCTAAAACAAATGGGCTGATGGCATTCATCGGTTTTACTCACTTACTTATGGCGCTGCCTACTCCTGATAATTCATTTTTCAAATCATATGAAAAAAAAACCATTTAGCTTTATCTGGGATGCTGAACCAGACAAAATAAAATGTGCCTATCTATATAATGAATTTGAATTAGGTGGGTTTAGATTATTAAATATAAAAGTAGTGCTTCAAGTTTTACTTGAACCCTAAACAGTTCTCAAGTAGATTAAGAAAAGCTCATCTATCATTTAAAAATGGCCTTTTTGCCTTTGTGCAGATTGCCATGTCTCATTTTCGATTAATTGAAAATTACTTTTTTCAAATTCTCTCTCTTTTTCAAACAAGCATTGCAGAGATGGCTAAAATGTTCATTTCATCCCCCTGAAAAGATACAAACATTACAACAAATATTATGGCTGAACTCAAATGTGCTGGTTGATAAAATACCTGTATTTATGGGAAAGATGTTTGATAAGGGTATTTGGTTCTTAAATTATATTGTAAATTGGAATGGTAGAGTTATGTCCTTCATGGAGTTATCAGAATTGTATGGGAAGGTCTGCTCAATCCAAGGGTACAACCAATTAATTACAGCATTTCCCAAAAAATGAAGGAGGCAGGTGGCAGCGGGAGGAGGTAGGGAACTTGTCTGTCTGCCCAATATAAAGGATCAAAGCTGGCGGAGGAATAAAAATAGCATAAATAGGAAAGTATACCAGTTTAATTTGAGGACCAGGATGTTGAGAACTGTGCCATACAGATTGCAAAATCGTTGGGAAGAGATTTTTGTTGTACCGATTCCATGGTACAGGGTGTATGAGTTGATATATAAAACAACTAAATATTCAAGACTTCGTGCTTTTCAGCCAAAATTATTATATAGAATTCTTGCCACCAACAAAATGTTGAATATTTGGGGCATAAAATCATCGAAGCTGTGCAGATTTTGTTGTGAGGATACAGAATCAATAGACCATTTATTTTGGTATTGCCGTAGCCTGTTTCTGGTCTCAGGTTCAGGAATGGTGGAAAATGCATAGCATTGATCTAAAATTGACCCTAGAAATAGGAGATCTGGAGAGACCGGGTCAGTCAATTACTAATACTATTAGTAAAAGTATTTATCTTCAACTTGCAATCTGTGGATTCTATTAGATTAGATAGATTAAAATTGTATGTTAAACATCACAGTATAGTTGAAAGATATGTGTTGCGTAGAAACCCGAAGAGAGTGGCCAGCAGAGATAGATGGGATGTGCTGAGGGAAGCTGAGGGTTGAGATGTGGAATTGGAGACAAGTGGGAGTGGAGTTGCTGTGTGGGGGGATAGAATGATGGTCAAAGATACGTTTTTTTTTAAAAGTCCAAATAAAAAATAATAAAAAGTCAGTTTGAATGACAGAGGGGCAGTGTTTGTACAACTAAAGCCGGTTTGAATGACAGAGGGGCAGTGTTTGTACAACTAAAGCCGGTTTGCCGGAGGCTGATGCCGTGCAGGTGTTTGTACACATGCATATACACACAGACTCATTCAAATAATGTAGTAGTGCCAAACATACACACAAACATATACAGTTGGCATTGCTGTTCTGATTTTAGTTGTTCTTGATGTCCTTTGTTTTCAATGTATTTTATATATATATATATATATATATATATATATATATATATATATATATATCTTCTGTCTTTTCCTTTTTTCTCTTTAGGGGGGGGGGGGGGATCTAGGAGGGTTCGGGTTCACGTTCTTTTGGCCTGGTGGGAGATCTGTCAACGTGCCCTTGAGCAGGGCATTGACCTTGGATGCTTCTGTGTGTCACTCTGAATGGGAGTCTGTTGGATGACTGGTGTGGTGTAGTTGTTGAGCAGCTTCACTGCAAGTATATTGTATGTTTCAGATATCCAATAAAAACATGACAAAAATAACAAACAACATTTTTAAAAAGTGTGTGTCCGTTTGTGTGTCTGTACACGTGTGTGTGTGTGTGTGTGTAATGCACTAATCTGACCCTGAGGGCTCTATATACAGAGCAGAGAGTAGGAGCTGTAATTTAGCTGGGTGTCAAGCATCTGAGAGGGAAACCAAACCCTCAGAACAGACACCAGCACCGACCCCATTGGGTAACACAGTAATAAATCCGTTAATCAGCGTCTAACAGGTAAAAATACGAACACTACTGATGTTCTCGTCCAATGGTAAAGGAATAGGGAAATAAATGACAGCTGGCCAGTGTGCAATAGCTTTCCCTACACAACCTGAAAATATGAACTGATGGCGAGAGGGTTTGGCTGACTGTGATCATTAGTGGCCTCCGCTCTGCACTTCCACTGAGCCACTGACATCTTTCTCCACTCCTCCATTGGTCCCTGGTCCATGTCCAGTGCTGACATAAAAACTAAAACATTTAGAGAGCCCCCCACCACCCCCCATCCCCACTACCAGTCCCTTTATAATATGAATTGCATTCATCTCCCCCCCAGGATGAGGTTACTTCTGCTTCTTCGACATCACAATCATGTAAAAGGCCAGCTACTGTGGACTCGTGTGTGTGTGTGTGTGTGTTCATTATCCCCATCTTTCTGTCTCTATCATGTGTGTGTGTGTGTGTAGTGGTCATTATCCCCATCTTTATGTCTCTATCATGGTGTGTGTGTGTGTTTGTAGTGGTCATTATCCCCATCTTTCTGTCTCTACCATGGTGTGTGTGTAGTGGTCATTTTTACCATATTTCTGTCTCCAACATGGTGTGTGAGTGTAGTTGTCATTAGTCCAATCTTTCTGTCTCTACCATGGTGTGTGTGGGTGTAGTGGTCATTATCCCCATCTTTCTGTCTCTTACATGGTGTGTGTGTAGTGGACATTATCCCCATCTTTCTGTCTCTATCATGGTGTGGGTGTG